>NW_017537196.1:111960-113311 GCF_001853355.1 Bactrocera latifrons | reverse complement strand
CTACAAAGCTATTCTCTTTATTTATTCTCAGCCATTTTACGTATATTTCTGCCACGCACGTGCTCAATTCTGCTAAATAGCAGCGAGGACGGCGAATTCCTTACCCAAATTCTATCGGCTCTGTTAGCCGCCAAATCGAACATCATACAGAATTCAATTTGCACCTTCTCTATACTTTACGTTCTCTGGCTCAGCTCTGTTCACGCTCCACTGTTAAGATTTCTCCTTCTTAGATAGCTGTGGTGAAACAAGCTTTTCGCATTTTGTTAGCTTTTGACAGTTTACACGCCTGTCCGTTGTTGGACCTTCTCTATAAATATACGTTCTCTGGTGGAAYTCAATAAGTACAGTGCAAGTTGAATTATTTGTGCGGTACAGTGGTGGGCGCAAATAGAAGCTCAAAAGTTTTTGAAATAACCAAAAAATTAACTACATACGTCACAGTTTTAAAAAAACAGTGTTTTAAACTATTTAAAGTGCCGTAAAGACTAAAAACCGGTAAAAACCAAAGAGCCGGAAAAAAGGCAAACCGTTTCCACCGCTATCCGTTGATATCATCACTTCGCTGCTCCCATCCCGTCTCTGTTAATATCACTGCTGCTGTCATCACTTTGCTGCTGCCATCACGTGGTTGCTGCTGTCGACGCTTTGCTGCTGCCTACACTCCGCTGCTGCTATAATTCCGTTGCTGCCATCACGTTGCTACTGCTGTCAGTCTGCTGTTGTCCTCACTCCTCTGCCGCCATCGGTGCTGATATTCAGTCGCTGCTGTCATCGCCCCGTTGCTGCCATCGCTCCAGTACTGGTGCCAAACATAGATGACCGATATTGCGATTTTTCGATATCTGTGATTTCTGTGATTGCTATTTTTAAATCACTGTAATTTTATATTGCTATTGCAACTAAGTTGACTTGAATTCTCCTCTGGGTCCTGTAACTCGAGTCAAGTTTTTCCGCCTTTCTTTTCACTACATTTTCGCAAATGTTTGAGCTGTTCGGCTACCTGACACTTAGAGCGTATTGCATAGTTCATTTTTATGTGAGTAAGATGGTTTCACACATTTTTTAGAAGGAATTACCATAAGTGTGGTTGATCATTTGTTTGCTTAGAATACCCGCCTTTAATATTTTCAAAGAAAAACTAATGACGGGAATTCCATAATCCATCAGAATGTTTTRAATACCCGCTAATAATATTTTCATGACCAAATTAATAACGGGAGTTTCCTAATCTTTGGGAAAATATTAAAAACACGTAATTTTTTTATTCCATATTTTTTTCTTGAAATTAATTAATTACAATTCTTGTTTTAAGTTAAATGATATTCGATAAAACGAAATAATCATAACA
>NW_017537196.1:108943-110665 GCF_001853355.1 Bactrocera latifrons | reverse complement strand
GCGAGAGTATAAAATGTTCGGTGACACCCGAACTTAGCCCTTCCTTACTTGTTTACTATGAGATTGAGCGTATGTGCAAAACATCCAAAATGCCGCCACTTTAACCCTTCGTTGCRTGATTTAATTTCCGTGAGAATAAACATTTTTTACAATCAAATTTTTAATGTGGTGTTGAAATTTTATGATTGTCGTGTTTCTATCAACAGAGTTACGTAACATTGCACATATGCAATATCATGCAGCAAATCTAATAAATTTACAAGAAGGTTACTGAATGGATACGCTCTTTTTTTTATTGAATACAAGTGGACAGAAGTAAACTCATTACTTTTACAATAAATTTCATTTTACTCTATATGAAATTTTTTGAAGCAATTTCTTGATTTGCTGAAACATAAATTAATTTCACGTTTTTGCATCTAACATTTGTACATATATGCGTCACAACTTGTAATTTTCAAGTGACTCGAGTGTCCACCCATGTTGTCCAGTGATCCATTTGGTTCAACCGTACTTCATTTTCAGTGATAGGGCCACTTCTCTGGTGCTTTCTATAGAAATAAGGTATAAAGATTATACTTATATGTATGTCGCAAATACCACTTCTTAGAGCGTATTTCGATATTGTATCGGCCTATAAGGGAATCTAGCAAATCAACACCCTTCATGAACTTATACTTTGATAGAACGTTTGGGCAAGCGACACTTATTTTCCGTCCAAATATCGCATCATACTGTTAAACTGCTAGTTCTGGAGTTTTGCCACAGTAGTTTGAAATTAAAAGTAACGATTGTATTATCTCTTCAATAAACTACAGATATGTATATGAAAGTTGTCCACGTTTGCATATTTAAGGGATTTTTCGTGTGCTTTCTTGATCGTAATTTCTCGTCTAGAAGCTTTAAATTGGGAATTCGGATCCGACGAACTGTTCCGAATGAGTAAATTCCACGTTTACATAGGTGCCGAAAGATGTGTAGTAATTTCAAAAAGAAAAAAACTTTTTAGTTCTTTTATGTGGGAACATCCCTTATATACATATGTCGGGACTTGATCCCAAATCAATTTCCTTAGGAAGTCTATTGATGCTGTTGTTTCGGGGCAGTATATATTTCGAAAACATACAACTTTTATTTTTTTCGAATTTATTAAGTGACATAGTGTCTTCCATTCATTTCATTATAACTCTTGCAAATATAATTCGTGTGTAGACCGAATTTGTTATTAGGGCAAGAAACTCTCCAAATTAATAGGAAATACTTACATTTTATTATACATTCTCAATAATTCACAAAAATAATGAAAATTTAGCACTGTATTTTCAATATATTAGAAAGAGATTTACTCTTTACTACGTATATTCACAAAAACTCAAAAAGATTTGCGAAACTGTACCAGAAGTGAATAGTGATAAAGTAAAATTTTCATTTGGGCGAAAAATAACTGTAAATTAAGAATCGATGCCAGATCAACGAAACATTAACATTGCATATGTGCACTGCTATGCAAMGAAGGGTTAATTCGTTCTGAATCGCATTTTTATACTCTCGCAACAAAGTTGCTAAAGAGARTATTATAGTTTTGTTCACATAACGGTTGTTTGCAAGTCCTAAAACTAAAAGAGTCAGATAATAGGGTTATATATACCAAAGTGATCAGGGTGACGAGTAGAGTTGAAATCCAGATGTCTGTCTGTCCGTCCGTCCGTGCAAGCTGT
Organism: Bactrocera latifrons; assembly: GCF_001853355.1. Taxonomy (NCBI): domain Eukaryota; kingdom Metazoa; phylum Arthropoda; class Insecta; order Diptera; family Tephritidae; genus Bactrocera; species Bactrocera latifrons. Next base: position 108,947 of record NW_017537196.1, on the reverse strand, counting down.
AACT
>NW_017537196.1:86170-108603 GCF_001853355.1 Bactrocera latifrons | reverse complement strand
CCTGATGACATGTACCAAATATGGGTGAAATCGGTTCACAACCACGCCTGAAATCTCGATTATCACTTTATCATGCGAGAGTATAAAATGTTCGGTGATACCCGAACTTAGGCCTTCCTCACTTGTTAATATTGGAGGTATTGTCAGAGACCGCTAGCAAAATTTTACTAGTGATCCCCCATTCCTCAGTAACTCTCATTAATTYAGCTGCCAAATTTTTTGAAGTATGCGATTCAGTCATTGGACAGCATTCCAACAGTATACTGCACATATTAAGTTTTGCATTCAGAAAATGAGCTGTGATGGCAATAAAGCTAACGGTACTGCGCGATGTTCAACAATCTGTTGTTATGCAGAATTTRGAGCCTTCACATATTTTTTCTTTCATTCATTCAAGACATGTTTAATACAATACAGGTATTATTGTATTAGAAACTGAATGCCTATTAGGCAACTGATAATCTGGCCTTAGTGCTTTTATAAATTCGCGGAATCCATCATCTTCTACAATGCTAAACGGYTGTAAATCTTTTATAAAACGCATAGGTAGTGAGTCATCGATTGCCTTTTTTGTATTCGTAGATATTTTTGTTGTGTCAAAAGTCGCCGTTATTTTTACTTTTAATTAGCTAAAAATAAAAGCAATTATTAGTAATTTTTAAACATACAACGAACTCAAACTTACTTTCAACTCTTCCCTCTACCCCCGTAATAATTTGTCTCGAAGTTCCTGGCTCATTATCAATATCTATTGGGGGTTCCGAGGTAGAGGAGGTTTGAATAACATTAGTTGTAATATGTTTTGCTTGTTTCTATAAGTAAAGTAAAAGTTAATAACTTTATATTAAAAAATGTTAAATTATTACATGCATATATACCTTTTGAGCTGGTAGTTCCACTGTAGGATGTTTATTCTGGACATGTTTTTTTTTAAATTTGTTAAAGACGTTTGATATGACATTTTTGATTTGCAAATATTGCATTTTGCATATATTTTATTTATCACTTCAAACATCTGCCATACTTCACTTCTTTCCTTGATAAATTTCCTGCCATTATTAAAAATTATAAAAACGTTACGCTCAAAACTTCAAACCGCTATAACGAAAAATAGCATACACTCATATATGTATACAATACCCTGAAGAAAGCTGCTACTTTTCTGCTATTTGCTATTGTGATCTCATGTACTTTACTATTAAAAAATCACAGTTTCGCGAGCTTATTCYGATCTGCTATCGCAATCGTAATTCACAGTTTCGAACTGCTATCTCAATTCACAGGTTCAAACTGCTATCGCAAATCACAGGTTCGAGCTGCTATTTTTAAAATGTGATCGCAGTTGCGATTTGCGATTTTTCAATCACAGTTAAAAAATCACCGGTAGTGAAATATCGTTCATCACTAGTGCCAAGCCGCTGCTCCAAAAGTTTCGGTGCTCCTATAATCCTGCTGGTGCCATCACTTCGTCGCTGCCGTCTATCCGCTGCTGTTTAAGTCGACGTGGCAATGAGCTGCCGCTGCATGCTGTGCCTAATGGACGTGAACGCCTTCAAACAGCCGACGCACCAGGTAAAAAGTGGGAATTATTTATTTTTTTATTTATAATAWTTCATATAACAAAAATAATTATTGAAAGTGGTGCGAACAAAACAAAAATAAAAACAATACTAATAAAATTGCAAACGCACACTTTCMGTTTTTGGCTCTCCCTTTTCACATTACACGCCTATTTATACATATATGTACATATATATCGTTTTCAACATATATTATATAGTGAATGTGAAGGGACTTTGGGATTGCGGATTCGTCTACATTAAGGTGCGCCTTTTTTGTAAACCGCATAATTTTATAATTTTAATTCGGTCAGTTTTTTCGCATATTTTCTCGTGTTTTCGCAAATTTAATTATTGGACAATTTTTTTTCGTGTTTAATTTTCAACTATGTTTTTCATCGGTTTGTCTTTCGTATACTTGGGAATCGATATTATTTTCCTCGTTTTCGTAACAGATTCTAAATATATTTGTTGCCAACTTTATTGCTATTGGTTTAGCTTACTATATTTGGGAATCGACATATATTTTTTCGTTTTCGTTATCGATTCTTAATACTATATATCTGTTGCCAACCGTTATAGTCTTTCTTTCGGAAATTTAATTTAAAAAAGCGAAAATGAGCAAGTCAAAGCCAACTATCGCCAACCTATCTTCAAGTAAGGAGTTTATCGACTTAAAGTCATTAAAACGTCAAAGGACGGTGGCGAAAAATTTTATTTTGCGAATAAAGACGGGCCTTTTAGAAAAAACCATGTCGTTAGATCCAATTGAATTGGAATGTCGGTTCGACATATTAAATTCACACAGTGAAAAGCTAATGAAACCAATCTAAAATTGAAGAGATTGATGAAGACGACATGGCCCGAGGTGAGTTAGACTACATAATTGTTGAAACGAAATCAATAATTAAAAATATTTTAGCCAAAAATAGAACGTCAATTGACGAAGCATCTTTCGTAGCTTCTCACTGCTCAGGGCTTCCTAAAATGAATTTGCMGAAATTCAAGGGAGAATATTCAGAATTTAAAAATTTTATGAGTTTGTTTGAGAACTTGGTTCATAATGACCCAAATATCCCAGATAATGAGAAATTTAACCATTTTGTAAATATTCTATCTGAAGAGGCTCTGGGAACAGTTAAAGCGTTTCAGATGTCGGATGAAAATTACCCGAAAGCGGTGGCAAGTCTCAAAAAAGTTAATGATAATAAATGGTTGATATTTCTCAACATCTCATCTCAATATCTAAACTTTTTGAGCTGCCAACTCAACCCTCAACCTCAACTGATCGATGAAGTGTCTGCTGTTTATGACTCTTTGCTATCATTGGGCGATGAGAAGCAAATAACAAACGCCATTATAATACATATAGTTATGACAAAGGTAGACTCTGCCACCCGATCCARGTGGGAAGAGCAACTTACCATTATGGAAGGATTGCGAAGCATCCTTAAATAGAAGGTTTCAGCAGTTAGCAGCGGAAGGAGCATCTTGTTCGAAGACAAAATCCGGAGCCACATGAAGCAGACACACATGGACATGACAAAACAGCTTTAGTCGCTGCAGATGCAAGGCATATGCAAGGCCAACTTGTCAAAAATTTCAAAGAAACACCGCTTAAATGCCTGCCCCATTTTCAAGGCGCTTCCGGTATGTCGTGTATGCAATCGATCGCATCACATATTGTAGCACCAGTACCCGGTTTCCTTCCCCGCTGCATCTCATCCGCAACCATCAACCACACATGCCATGCATACAGCGAGTATGCCGGATCGGGTAATGTTGGCGACAGCTGTTATTCAAGTGAGGACCAGCTATGGTGAATACCTGCCTACGAGAGCGTTACTGGACTCAGGCTCCCAAGTCAACTTTATGACGGAGGGTTTGGCACAAAAGTTGCGAATTTGCCGCCAATACGAAAGTGGGAACAAAACTAAGCGCGTTTGTTAAGTCGCCGGTAAATAATTACGAATTTTCGGCGGAGTTCTGGATAATGCGTTGCATTTCCGCTAATCATCCAGACCATAACATAAATGTTAATGGCTGGAAAATTYCGCACAATATTAAATTGGCGGATCCAGAATTTCATAAATCAAAAAAGATTGATATCTTATTGGGTGAAGAAACCGTTTTCGATCTGTTAGCGGTTGGCCAAATTAAAAGTGGCCCTAATCAACTAAAACTAAACGCTACAGAAAACCCTTTTAGGGTGGGTTGTTTCTGGCAAATATGCCAGAAATCTAAGTCCTCCTTCTTCTGCAACCAGCAATTATGCCAATCTGAAGATGACTTAACGTCAATTAATTCGGTGGTCCAAAAGTTTGTGGCTTTAGAAGAATTACCTTCAGAAACAAGTGACATCAAATTCATACAAGAGCAAAAAAGTGTGAAAAATTTTTCGTGGGAACAACTCAAGTATTTCCTTCAAGATGGCTTCAAGTCATAAGTTACTCGGCCACTCATATGAAACCGCAGTATGGCGGTTTCAGGCCCTGGAGAAAAGAACGTTGAATGATCCAAAACTTCGTAAAATGTATCTGAACTTCATGAATGAGTATAAAGCGCTGGGTCACATGAGCCCAATGAACAATAAGATCCCGAGTGAGCCACACCACTTCATCCCGCATCAATACTTTTTAAGGTCCGAGAGCACAACAACCAAATTACGTGCTGGGTTTGATGCTTCCAGTTGATCTTCAACTCAAATAGCGTTGAAGTAGCTTTTGATGGTAGGTCCACTAACAGCGGACATTACTAAAATGTACCGCCAAATAAGTATGCATGAAGAAGACAGAAATTGTCAACTTATTGTGTGGAGAGAGCATCCTTCTGAGAAAATTCTAATTTTTCGTCGTAGCATCGTAATATACGGTACTGCGCCTGCTCCATTTCTCGCAACACGTTGTTTGCAAATGCTCAGTAATGCCAATACAATGAAATATCCACTCGGTTCATTGGCCATTAAAAGAGACTTTTATGTCGATGACTTATTGACTTATCTGAAAATGTTGAGTCTCTAAATTTTATAAGAAGTGAAGTAATTAAAATATTAAACTCGGCCGGATTCACCTTAACGAAGTGGTTTTCGAACCACCCTAAATTGTTCGACAGTGATTGTACTGAAAAGTCATTAAGCTTTAATGACAAAAACTCAACTAAAACACTAGGAATCCATTGGTTGCCGATAGAAGATTTTTTTCTATTTGTTTTGGATGCCAATTTTCATGATCTGCGAGCTACTAAACGAAACATACTATCAGTCTCTGCTCGCCTTTTCTATCCTCTTGGATTATTAGCCTCACTAGTTACCAAAGCAAAAATCTTATTGCAAGAGCTTTGGATCCAAAAACTAGATTGGGATGAGTCGATTCCATTGCGTCTTTATACTAGCTGGCAGAATTTAAAGCCATCCTACTGCAGCTGTCATTAATTAACATTCCTCGATACGTAAATCTAGAGTCGAGTGCTATCTGCCAAATACATGGCTTCCCCGACGCTTCAATAAGAGCGTACGGATGTTGCATATACATACGAAGTCAATCTGCTAGTGGTGTCAAATGTATACTGCTTATTGCAAAGTCTAGAGGGGCTCCGCTGAAGACCAAGTCTCTATCGCGTCTCGAGCTCTCGGCAGCACATCTTCTTGCCAAATTATGGTCACGAGTTGCATCAATGTTGAGTCGAAGATTCGAGAAAATTAGAATTTGAACAGACTCTGAAATTGTATTGCACTGGGTAAATAAATAGAGTGCCCGAAATCCAAGAATTAACTGACAATGTACAGTGGCGACATGTACCAACAAAACAAAATCTTGCGGATCAAGTGTCTCGGGGTTGTAACGTGGACTAATTGAATAATTCTATACGGTTTGGCGGTCCACGGTTCCTCCTAGAAGACCTCTTTATGGCCAATTAACGCTCACTTGCAGCTCTCCCTAGAAAACGAAGCCTTAGAGAAGAAGAAAAACGCTGTCACATTTTCTGCAAATGCGAAAGATAACACTATAATGGAGCTGATTGAAAAATTCTCTTCCCATCAAAAGTTGCGTTGTCGCATATTTATTACGATGGATCAGACGACCAGGTGATTCAATCCAGTCCAGTTTGCGAGTGAAATCCAAAAACTGACTAAAGGTAGCGTGGTGCACCCGCAAACCTGCAAAAACTCAACTCGTTCTTGCATGAGTACTCGGATATGTCGCTTTCATTCAAATTAATCCGATTAGGAGGTCGCCTTTTAAACGCACCTCTCCCACACGATGCCAAATTCCCATTATAATTAAATAAAAATTCGCACTTCGTTATCAATTATTTACGGTTCCTGCACTTTCGAAATCACCACGCAGGGGCAGAAGCGTTGGTTGCGCTTCTTCGAGAATGCATATGGCTAATTAATGCCAGAGAAGCTTGCACTGCTTTCATTACAAGCCGAAGTTGCAAACCCAAATAATGGGAAATTTGCCAGTTGAAAGACTTCGAGCGTTACGACCCTTTCTGATATGTGGCGTATATTTTTGTGGTCCCATAAATAAAACGGKAAAAATACGTTGTCGACCACCCGTAAAGACTTATATAACAGTTTTCGTTTGCTTCACTTCAAAAGCAGTACATTTAGAATTCGTCTCGGACCTATCTACTAATTCCTTTACTTTCGCCCTCAAAAGGTTCATCGGTCGCCGAGGGATGAAACAGAAATATTCAGCGAAAACGCAACCAACTTTGTCGGCGCTGACCGCAAGCTGCGCGAGCTGAAGGAGGCGTTTCTAGCGCAAGCCCCAGAACTAATGGGGTGCCCAGCCGAAGAAAGATTCAGCTTCGGCTTTATACCACCCAGGGCGCCGCCCTTCGGCGAATTGTGGGAGGCGGCTGTGAAGTCCTCCAAGCATCTGACCGTTCGCGCACTCAGCAACGCTCTACAAACGACGGAAGAGCTCTCAACGCTACTGGCCGAAGTGGAGGCCATTTTGAATTCGCTTCCTCTATCACCGTTGAGCCAGGACTCCAACGACGGAGAAGCACTAACTCCAGCGCATCTTTTAATCGGTTGTCCTCTGCAAGCACTGCCACGAGCAACAACTTGTTTGCTGTCTAAAGCAACAGGTTTGGAAACAGTGGTCCAAAATATATCTAAGGAGTCTTCAGGAGCGCAACAAATGGCTGCACCCCAAACGCCACCTGCAGTTAGGCGATCTCGTCCTCGTTCACGAAGACAACGTGCCGCCGCAGCAGTGGGTAATCGGACGCGTCGTCGCAACCGTCGAAGGACGAAGGCAAGGTACGAGTGGCAGCCGTGGCAACTAAGGCGGGCACCATTAAGCGGCCAATTCATAAACTCGAATTACTGCCCACAGAAATTGAAGGATCCTAATTCTGTCAAGGCGGCCGGTGTTGACTTATGTCCACAGCGAAAACGAAAGACATTTTAATTAAGTTAAATAAACAATTTTTTTTGTTTTTGAATAATATATTTGAATTATAAAATTTTCTTTTCATTCACTTACCGTAATAATATGAAACATACTTACCTTAATTTATTACTATAAGTTAACAAAATTTTTCGTACATACCTGTATACTTCCATTCCAACTGTTTTATCCCGTTACTTTTAAGATTTAGGCTAAGCAACTAGATGAACTGGAATAAATAAATTAATTGTAACCTCCCTTTTCCTTCCCTTTTATTAGTTTAATGTACATATCTCCTAAGCCAATTACTCTAAAATAACCGAATTCGCCTATAAGAACTTCTACTGACATTGTGACAATCGAAGAAATTCGTTGATAACTCTGTTCACTTCTCATATAACGGTACTGGTAAAAACGATTAATAGCGTAACAAATYWATAACTAAATAAGCCAGAAACATTAAGTTTTACATTCGAGATGGTACGAAAAGGCTTTAAGGGAGCCGGTGTGAAAATTGGACAATGGGTGTGACACCGCTCTCTTTCTGATGAAATCCCATATCCAAAGGTACGATAAACGGATTTCGAAAAAAATGTTATACGTGACATTTATGTCATATTGCTATGTCACTGTACGAAACTCCAAATCGGACAAATTCCTCTTGATTAATTCACTTTCCAGTAACTAAATCAAAAAGCAATTAATATGACGATATAAAATCCAACTAAAACCGTTGAAGATACCGAATATTTGGACCCTAGTACCTATAATTGACCTTTGATTGAAAATATCGGTCAATGTGTGATATATCCGAGTATAATTGAATTTCAGCGATACTCCATCTCCAACAAAATTATGTCTTTATGTCAAAAATGAGTTSAATCGGTTCAATACTCCCTTGGCCACAAAACGTGCTTTTCTTATAACAGTGTTTCTTTGTTGATCGAATTCTAGACCTATCCCCTATATTTTTCAACCGTCCAGAACACTTTGCAAGGTGCATTCCAAAGTAAACAGGACTTTAAACAGAACTGAGGAAATGGTTTTATCGTGTATATGTATGTATGTATGTATATGTATGTAACAAAACGTATGTGTCTGTCAGTGTATAAGTTATATATACTATCTTTATATTTTATTTAAATTGCTTGGAAGTCGATCCTCCAAAGTAGACGTTTAACACTTTAAAGTATTACCTTGGCTTTAATTCTTGCAATTTGCATATGTATACTTTACAATATGCTTGTACAATTCAAATCGTAATGAAGTTATTTGAATATATCTTTCCACAAACTTTTCTTACAGATTTTATGTTGCTACTGAGTACAATAATTTTACTCACCTAACGATTGTTTGTACCACCTAGAATCAATAGAGATATATATAGAATTATATGTATAGTATATGTATAAAAGTCTTAATTAGGAACAGCCGAGTGCAATTCAGGTGATCAGTCAGTAGACCGATGGGGTAGTATCGACCTGATTTTATCTATTAACTATTATCACGCCACATACTAAAAGAAGGTTGCATACAATCACTAATCATATTTACCAAAGTCAGCCGGATGTTCGAAAATCCTGGTAGTAGTTATATTAGTTATTAGATCAAGTTTTCGCCCAATTGCATCTATTTTGGGCGCAAAGATATACTGTTTAAACTAGAACAAATTGYGTAATTTTTGTTGAGATAACTCAAATATTATAGATAATATATATAGAAGTTCGAAAATCTTTATTTTAGGTGCATGGAGGCTAAAGAAAGTATTATATATAAGTATATTCAGGGAATTTTTCCTTCTGAATTTCAATTTAATATTTCAAACATTGACGAATATTTTCTGTCAAAAGTCAATTATTAGATACTAGGGTCGCGGTTTTCGGCACCTAGGGGCATGAACAGTTTGTTTAGATTTGGACACTTTTCGGTCATAAAATGCCATCTTTAATGGTATTATTAATTCAAAATTATATCGCGTTATATTAATTGCTTCCTGATTTGTGTACTGGAAAGTGGAATTCAAAATTGCGTTATATGGGAAGTAAGAGTGGTTGTGATCCGATTTCGCATATTTTCACACGGTGATATAAGAATATGAAAAAATGTTACGTACTAAGTTTAGTCGAAATCGAATTTCGACTTGTCTCGTCATCCTAATCATTTATACATATATATATTATATATAGTCCTAAATTTATCTCGCTTAGTTAGCACAAAAAGTTGCTTCAAGCACCCAGTTAGGGAAAATAACCGCTGTCTTTATACCAAAAATATCAATCAATTTGTGGGATATATAAGGTTGTCAAATATCCGCTTTTTTGCTTTTTATTCAATGCTTTATAAAACATATTACAGTGATCGGATTTAGTTCGATAGCCTATCCCCATCTAGACGGAAACTTCATAATACGCCTCTCGTAGAACCCCGTCCTTATTTGCGAAGATCTCGGACAGCCAGTTCTCACAAGTCTTTTTTGAGTTCAACTTTACACCTACAAGGGCGTTAGCCATGGACAGGAACAGGTGGTAATCACTGGGCGCTATGTCCGGGTTATGTGGTGGATGCGATAAAACCCTCAATTCGAGCTCACGCAGCTTCTGAAGAGTCATCAACGAATTGTGTGTTCTGGCGTTGTACTGGTGGAACACTACACCCTTCCTGTTGGCCAATTCGGGACGCTTCTGGTCAATTGCCTACTTCGTTCGGTCCATTTATTCGCAGTAGGTGGTAGAATTAAGCGTCTGGCCATATGGAGCAGCTTATAGTGACTGATTCTCTTCTAATCCCACCAAACACACAGCAAAACCTTCCTGGCCATCAATTCCGACTTGGTTACTGCTTGGGATGATTCACCGGCCTTCGAAAATGACCATTTTCGCTTGATATTGTCGTTATTGATTTTTCATCGCCTGTCACCATCCGCTTCTAACATATGTATGTCGAGTTCGGGCACCCAAACATCAAGGTTTTTTGTGTATCCGGCCTACTGCAGATGGTTTAAAATGATTTAGTGACTAACTCCCATTTGCTGGGTGATGTCACAGGATGCCACATGCCGGTCTACCTCGATGTTTTTAATGTTTTGATCGGTATTCATCGTCACAGGTCTTTCGCCGGACGACTTATCTATGTTGTCGTCTGTGAATTGGCGAAACTACTCCGCCGCAGTTCGAAGTGATAGAGTACCATCCCCCAAAAACACCATTAATCTCACGAAACGTTTCTCCAGCGGATTTGCCTTTAACGAAGGAAAACTTTAAAATAGCGCGAATTTCGGCGTTAGTGAACTCTATGTTTACACGTCTATAACTGTTGAACGCAATGTCCAAACTAATCATACATAGCGTCATAGGTTATGCCAAGACCTTACAAAACTGTATAGTATTGCCAGATACGAGCTCTCTAGCGCATTAAACATAGCCGCGAAATTCAAAAAGACAAAAGGCGGAAGGGAGATATTTGACTACCTAGTACATTTACAATTAGTTGAACTGAATTAAATCGGATAAAATCAAGTCAGTACTACATCGTCTCCCATATCCTAATTAAATGTTTTCAAACTTCTGCTTTCGGGTTCTTTATGTATCGGTCAATTGCATATCATAGCAAAATTAAATGAACGTACAATTTAGGATATATAATATTTTAGTTAGATGCCGAAAATATGTAAATATAATTAATACAACACATAATAATTTCCGTTACTTTAAAAAACGTTAWTCCTTTACATCAATATAATAATCTCATTATTATTAAAATAAAACCAACGCGCGACCACGATGAAACTCCTTAAACCAAATTTTGAGGCTCACCGAATGCTGCCTAAGCGTTCTTTGATTTCACTGCGTGATTTTCTTCTATTATTTCTCTTTTTCTTCGCTCTACCGATTATATGATTAAAACCTTTACATGAGAAAAGGTGGAGATATGTTAATATAATTTGGCAAACGCTTCCATCACAATCTGCTGGCATTATACACAAGATGAATCTGAAGATTGGCTAATTGAGGTTATTCGTTATACAGTGAAACGACAAGGTTTCAGACAGCAGTTTTATAAAGTTGCAACCACTTGTCAAGGAGTATTATAGTTTTGTTCACCTTAAACTAATCGAGATAGATAAAAGGTTATATTACATATATATATATATACTTAAGCATTGTCAACATTTGAGTCCAATACATGACCGGGCCAGGTAGCCTAAGGTCAACGCTGTAAATGCTTTTAATAAAACGCGAGAATTTACTGAATCCCCGTCCCGTCCGTTTATTTCATTCATTTACTTAAGACTAAATTGGACAGAAAAGTTTAAGAGTGAGAATGCACGGTCGCCCCCATAGCCCAAAAATAAAAAAAATCAAGTTAAAGTTTTCGCTAAAAATGTGCCAACACTGTCTCATAATAGCTCAAACTTGTATAATCTGCTGTTATTTTTGTTTTGTTCCACCTGTACTCTTCAAGAATAACTGTTCAACATAGAGCAAAACATTTTATTCGTTTTCAATGCGCTGAAGTGTAAGCAACGTGCAAGTGAGGCTTTAAAACAAAAAATTAAAACAATTAAAAAAAATATAAGACGAATAATGGAAGTATTTAATATTGTAAATAAAGGTATGAACTATTATATTTAATTATATTTATGTACTCAAAATGTTGTGTTAGTTTTTATTAATTAACTTAATTTTTGTAATGTAAAATTGGGTTGTATTAAAAATTTATACGTAAACAAAATTTTCACTTAGACTTTAATTTGTGAAGTTAACCGAAGTTAACGATCAAACTTATATCGAAATATAAGCCAATATTTACGGTTATATATAGAAAATTCTAGCTGCTAGTTGTTGCTAGCCGCTGTGTAACCTTGAAAAGAACAACGTGGTTTCGCCGCTTTTGAGCATTTTTTTCGTTTGTGTAACTGTGCTTTATGTGGTGGGTGTTGTTAATATCGTGATTGGCTTTGTGCGTTTTGTTGTGTTGTTTTTTGATTCCGTTCATTTGTTAATTTTCTTTTCTTAAGTTAATTATAATTTTTAATTATATTATTCTTTAATTTTTACATAGGAGCTTCTTACGAATGCGAAGTAAGCCGCATTATATATGGTGTTGCGTGACAGGTAAAAATGCAGTCAAGATTAAAAGTATATTTCAATCTGTGAAATCGAAAATAGAGAATGATGGCTATATAATGAAAGCGGAATATTTGGATCAATTGGAAAAACGCGTTAATTACTGTTGCAAGAGAATTGCAATATTTTGGAGTGACTGCAAACGAAATAAAACATTCGTTTTGGAGAAGTATTCCAATTGGCTTTCGAAAAATAAATCGTTTTCATTCAATTCCGATCTGCACACTTCACCTGAAAGTAATATTGAACTTGGTCGTCGCAAAATTAGTTTCTCTGAGTGTTCAAGCCGAAAAAAGAGAAGACGGATTGCTGAGATTGCTGAGTTGGATGAGTCTGCTGCTGAATATTTGCGTTCTACTGCTGTTGTAGAAAAAATCTCGCCTGCAAGTGCTAATGAAATTATTTCGCTTATAATGGAAGCGAATTTAACAAAGCAGCAATATATCCTCATTAGGGAGTTTGTCAATAGCAAAATTCTACAGAGCTTTTTTGTAGCTATGATAATGTTTTAAAAGAAAAAAAAAATGTTATCCGGAAAACATTACTGTTAGTGAAGCACATGCACATGAAGTGGAGCTTCAAAGTTTTTGGACCACACAACAAAGCGCATTATTGAGTTGCAGGATGATGTAATACATGATGTTGTCGCCGATCCTGTTTGCAACCTAAAACTTATAGGGAAATGGGGTTTCGACGGAAGCTCTGAATACAGCGAATACAAGCAGAAAGTGGCGACCAATAGTTCGGAAGACAGACTCTTATTTGTCACGTCATATATTCCTCTTGCCTTGTTAGTAACTGAAGATGCTTCGAAAATTATATGGAAAAACCCACTACCAGCATCCACACGATACTGCTGTTGTTGTTGTTGTAACGGCAGAATTCTGCCGAGTTGACAGTCCTTGGCCGGATTAAAATCCGGGTCCGTTCCGGTTTTCGTAGACCCGACTGTCGTGGGAGCGGCCACACAATACTGTCGACCTGTGTGGTTTCAATTTATAAAGGAATCAACTGAATTGAGTATCAAGGAGGAAAAATATTTTAAAGCCAAATTGAGAATCTCGTTCCGACGAAGATAACTGCTGGTGATAAAACAATAAGTGTTCAGCATGTTTTGCAGCTCACAAGCGCCGAAGGAAAACAAAGAGTTATTGAAAGGAAAAGAAAAATGCGAACAGAATTTCGCTTAAAAATGGGATTGATTGTCGATAAGCCGAAGATTGGTGGATGTGGGACATCGAATGATGGAAGCACTGCCAGACAATTCTTCAGTAATCCTGGGTTATCTTCGGAAATTACAGGCCTAGATAAAGACCTTATTGAAAGATGTGCAACAATATTGCAAGCACTCTGTTCAGGATACAAAAYTAATGTTGAAAAATTTAGGACATTTGCACTCCAAATAATCTTTGATTTACCAAGGACATATTCATGGTATTAAATTCCGCCTACTGTTCATAAGATTTTAATTCATGGACCATCCATAATTGAAATCACTCTGTTGTCGATTGGGGAATTGTCGGAGGAAGCTGTTGAGTCAAAAAATAAGGACATAAAAAAATTTCGTCTGCAGCATACAAGGAAAATCGGATCCTTTCTTAACGGGACAACGAAAGATACCACCTAAAATGAAGTCAATTTTTAATAAATATGTGTATGACCTTTTAGAATAATATATTATACAATAATATGCTTAGTACTTGTTAAAATTACAAACAAATTCATTATTCTGTGATATGGGGAATTACGAGCAGGGGGTGTAACTTATGGAGTGAGTTGAATGTGAACGATATTTTATATTTATTTATTTATTTATATTTTTTATAGAATTTCGGAAAAAATTTAGAATTTTTATCTCCACAAGAAGTATTTTTGGCCGCTCGCTCCCTACAAGCCCCACCACTGTGGAATGGAAAGCTTTGATTAGACAGTGATCATGCGCGCGTTTCATATTTCAGTGTGGAATTTGTTTACTAAGCAATTATTGTTTAGTCAGCGGGTTTTGCAGTTTACAGTAGTATACTCGTAATATGCTTATTATGCTACAGTGACATGATATGCTATTATGCTACTTCCCTCCCCTTAAAAAGAAAGCTTAGGCTTCTTCTGAGGTTACTGGGTATAATCTGGGTAATGCAACAGAGTTCGTATCTTGTATTTCTATAGTTGTTTTAGATTTAACTTTCATATTTTATATATGTGAATAATACAGGTATAAGACTTACGATTAGTACGATTATACTGACTGTGATATTGTTACTTGATATTAGTTTTACAATGTCTTTATGTTATATTGGTTTTATTTTTATTAATTCTAAGGGTGTGTAAAATGGATCAATACTATTTTTCCTATTTTAATTTTAAAATTATTTATTGTTATTATTTTATTACCTTTAATCGTTAAGTTTTCATTTAATTCTTGGCAATCTTGTCTTATAATGGTATCATTTACATTCGAAGTTAGAATATTGTTTGGTTCCACATATTTAMTTACCAGTTTGATCGTCAATGGGACGAAATTATGTTAGTTCTTCATATATTATTCTTAATACATTCATCGTTAATTCTTTTGTAATCTAGGTTGCAGACCTTGTTTTGTTCTTCGAAGTGACTATCTTTTTCTAAATGATCAAGTTGGTAACCATCCGAATATTATGTTAATAGTGTTAACAATTTTTTGGTTTAATATGGATGTGGGATATGATAAGAATTTGATTAGTACTAATCTAAGTAGCTGTTTTAGTTAGCAAAATATTACTACTATCTACGTTTTCTAACTTGTCATAATTATGTAATATTGGGTTGAAGAGTCCTAGTCGACATAGTTACATTCCAATTGCAATATATTCTATGTATTCGGTAAATAGAATTTGTTCGTATATAAACTGCTCTCTGTTAATATGTTAATCCTCAAATTCTTTAATCTTTTTGTTAATTAACTGAATTACTTAATCTATTTCATGTAAACTGATTGAGTTTATTGCTACTGATTCTAATTGATTTAAATTTTTATTCGGTAGTTATAATCTAGTGTTTCAAATAAGTATTTAAATGTGGATCGTACTATGTTAATCAATCCTCGTTTCTGTCTATTTGCATGGTGTAGGTTTATTCCGTTAAGTTTCCTTAACATTTTATTGTGTAAAAGCTTAATTTGTGGGACATTATTATAATTATCTGCTTTAGTATTGAAATAGTGGGTTAGGTTTTCTATATCAGTAAGGTTTATACGGAGGTAATGATGTTCATATTCTGATGGAATTTGTATTGGTTTATCAGTGAATAAGAGGGATGTATGATCACTATCGATGTTGTTGATTTGGATCTGTTGGGCTTGGAATGATTTTATGTCTTGTAATAATGGGTTTCTCTATTTCTGTTAATAATTTTATAATGATCTTCGTCAGTTTGTTCGACATTTTGTGTTAATTTAAATGGGTTTTCTAATTTGCCTTTTTGTAATGGTCCTATACTATATCTGCAGTTGACTTCGTATTCCTGTCTGTTTTTACTTATCTCTGTAATTTTAGTTTCTTTGTTTTGTTGTGTATTCAAGATTGGTTGTCTGGCGTAAAGAATTATGTGGGCAGGAGTTGTTCGGTTGCGTCGTTTTTAGTTTTGTGATTGTAAATCTTTCCATCTCACTTAATTTAGCTTCATTGTCATCTTAATTTTTAATAATACGGATTTTTTCGTTTATTGTTTTATGGAGTCTTTCTTGTCTTTGTTGTATTAAGTTGTAGTTCTATGTCTTCGCTTTCGAGCCATCATTTGAAAGCTAAACTAGCGAATGCGCTGTCTCTATCTGCTTTTAGAATTCTGGGGTTTCCTAATTGATTAAATATCCGCATAAGTGTATTTTGCCTTCCGAAGAATAAATGTMTATTACGAACTTATCGAGGTAGTGCTCGGGTTCGGGTGTGATTTTCATGGGCATGTTCGTGTTACGATGTTCTGTAAATATATTTTTTCATAAACAAGGCTTCGGACAATTATAGTATATTTCGGATTCATATATTCTCTATATGCACCCTTGAATAATTTCGAAATCTGCGTCACTATTTAAGTAAAGGACGCTGGTTTTGGAACCAAAATGGTCAAGTTGATAATGTTTGGCTAATTCTCTGTTCATGTCTTTACAAGAAATGTGTATGATCTATTTTTGAAATAATTCTCATGTTGTATGTTCATGGGGCCTTTAGAAAATTTGACTTGTCGCTTATAACAATTTAAGGGTTTCTCGGACAAACTGATTATCTTCTTCTGGGATATGTTGGGTGGACTATCCACAAAATGATTGTTTTATTTTTACTCAAGATAGAGCATCGGCGACATAGTTTTCTTTTCCTTTARTATATTTTATATCAAAGTCATATTCTGAAAGCCTTATTTTCCATCTTATTAATTTAGAGTTGGGTTCTTTTAATTTGTCTAACCAACACAATGTTTGGTGATCGGATGCCATTTAAAAATGTCGTCCTAATAAATAATGTCGAAAAGTCTTAGGTGCCCAGAGTATAGCTATTATTCTTTTTCTATGGCACTGTAATTTATTTCGTGTTCATTTCGAGATCTACTATAGTTACATCAGTGTCCATCCTGTGAGAGAACAGCTTCTAAGGCTACGTTGCTCGTGTCTGTAGTTGGGTTGGGTGTTCAGAGATTAGTAGTTATAATTATTCAAATGCTTCTATGTAATCCTTTTGTTTGCGGTCTACTTTGGCTCCTTTTGTCATGGCTTTAACTATGTCGGCAAATTTGGGTATGAATTTTCTGTAGTAACCTGTGAGTCCTAGAAAAGCTTTATTTTCTTTGGATTTACTTGGCAGTGGGTATTGTACTAAGGCTCTTAGTTTGTCAGGGTTTAGTTTAATTCCATCTTTAGTCATAACACATCCTAAAAAGGTTGTTTCCTGGTTTAAAAAATTCGCATTTATCTAATTGTAGTTTAAAATTAGTTTGAGAAAGTTTTTCAAAAACTTCCTGTAAGGATTGTAAGTATTCTTCTAATGGCGTGGAAAAGACTATAATATCAGCTAAGTAAACCAAGCAATTTTTGTTTAGAAGCGGACAAAGTAGGTTATTCATACATCTTTGAAATATAGCGGGACCATTTTTAAGCCCAGATGGCATTCGTGTGTATTCATAATGGCCATGCTTGGTTGAAAACGCAGTCTTGGGTATTGATTCTGAATCCATTTCTATTTGATGGAAGCCTATTGCAAGATCTATTGTCGTTAAGTAGTTATATTGGCCACGGAAACGTCTGTGTTTTTGGGTACAACCCAGATAGGACAACTATATGGTGAGTTACTCTCTCGTATAATTCCTTGTTCTAACATGTCTTTGGGAGCCGCCATGTAATAAACACACCTAATGCAAAGAAACAACACGCCTCGGATAATAAAGACAATGGCAATCGAATTATGGACTATAATTTGAAGGCATGAACCTGGAATGTCCGGTCCCTTAATTGGGAAGGTGCCACTGTTGAGGTCTTCGTTAGAAGGCAGATACTACCGCTGTCCAAGGAACGCGATGGAGGGGAAAAAGAYTGAGACGAGAAGGTCTTTGGGACGTTTACTATAGTGGCCATATAATAGATCGCAAATCTGGTGTGGGATTCGTTTTGGGAGAGTGACTCGGTCACCGAGTACTGTCATTCACCCCGGTGGATAAAAGTCTAGGCACAAGGAAGGTATCTTTGGTGCAACAGTCGGTAAATTCAACCTTCGCGATGAAACATTCCCAAATGGGTTGAGGCTGATCGACTTCCCCGAGGCCCGAAATATGTTTATCTGTAGCAGTAGATTCTTTCTTCTTCTTAATTGGTGTAGACACCAC
Organism: Bactrocera latifrons; assembly: GCF_001853355.1. NCBI lineage: Eukaryota > Metazoa > Arthropoda > Insecta > Diptera > Tephritidae > Bactrocera > Bactrocera latifrons. Next base: position 90,669 of record NW_017537196.1, on the reverse strand, counting down.
TCTACGCGATTATAGCCGAGTTAACAATAGCGCGCCATTCGTTTCTTCTTTCTGCTACGTGGCGCCAATTGGATATTACAAGCGTAGCCAGGTCCTTTTCCACCTGGTCCTTCCAATGGAGTGGAGGTCTCCTCTTCCACTGCTTCCCCCGGCGAGTACAGCGTCGAATACCTTCAGAGCTGGAGTGTTTTCGACCATTTGGACAACATGACCTAGCCAGCGTAGCCGCTGTATTTTAATTCGCTGAACTATTTTAATGTTGTTACAGTGAGTGTCAGCTTATTTGATGCAGTCACAAAAATAATCTTTATATACTAATAACATTTGAATTAAAAAAGATATTCAAAAAAAATCAAAAGCCAAAATTAAGAGCATTACTTCCTCTTAAAAACAAACATTTCATTTATTTGGAATTCAAATTTTGGTTTTCACAAACTTAAAAATAATGAAAAAGTAATATTATTGGAATGAGCAGCTTATTTGATGCCGCAATAAAAGGTATAAAAATAATTAAATTTTTTTCGATTTTTTTTATTTTGTTTGGTAACCATTTTGAGATATAACCGCTCTGAGACGACTTTGCATTGAATTTACTAGTTTAGTTTCCTCTATGAGGACGAGGTTACCAACGCCCGTTGCTGCCATGCAGGCCCAAACGATAGCACTTCCTCCACCGTGTTTCACCGTCGCCCGTAGATTCTTCACATCCAGTTGTTTGGATGGTTTCCGCCACACCATCGACCTTCCATCAGAGCCAAATACATTAAATTTGGACTCGTCTGAAAAGATGACGGTGTCCCAAAATGTTGCGTCCTTCAAAACATGATTTTTGGTGAATGTCAGACGATTAACTCTGTTCTTCTGATTAATGAATGGCTTCTTGAGCGACCATGAAAATCATGTGATCGTAAGATGCGGCGAATTGTTGATGCACTGCAATCTTTCCCAAAGAAGTTTTTTACTTCATCGGCCAATTTTTGCGCCGACAATTTGGGATTTTCACTAATTTTTCTAATGATCCATCTTTCATCACTTTGCGTAAATATCTTATTAGGAGCATTCCGGCCCTTGTTATGCGCTCGATTCTCATTTAAAAACCGCTCTATTATGTGCTGGACTGTAGAAGATGGAATATTTACCATCTCAGCTATAGAACGCTGGCTTTTCCCAAGCTTAAAGTGATGAATAACTAATTCCCGTTGCTCTAGGCTAGTGCACCGGCTCATGATTAAAAACTAATTTTTCCTCGGAACGCTGCTTACACTTTCACACCAAAAACTGTAATAATTCTATAACTATAACTAAGCTAATACAACACACACCAGCAAGTATTGTTGGAAATTTTTAATATAACGGGAATAGTACTGTTAAAAGTTGGCTGCATCAAATAAGCTGCTCATTTCAAAAATAATATTTTCTTATTATTTTCAGTTTGGTAAAATCAATGCTGAAAATTCCAAGGTTTTTAAGAGGAAATAATGCTCTTTATTTTGGCTTTTAATTTTTTGGAATATCTTTTTTAATTCAAATGTTATTAGTATCCAAAGATTATTTTTGTGACTGCATCAATTAAGCTGACACTCACCGTATATATTTCATACAGCGTTCCATCGAGTGCGATATTCGCCGTGGCCAACGCGCAAAGGACCATAAATCTTTCGCAGAACTTTTCTCTCAAAAACTCACAACATCGACAAGCCTCTGCACCATTTAGCAAGATGGGAATTATGAGTGACTTATAGAGTTTGGTTTTTGTTCGTCGAGAGAGGGCTTTGCTCCTCACTTGCCTACTCAATCCGAAATAGCACCTGTTGACAAGAGTTATCCTGCGTTGGATTTCCTTGCCGACATTGCTGGTGGTGTTTACGCTGGTTCCAAGATAGACGAAATTATCTACAAATTCAAAGTTATGACTGTCAACAGTGACGTGAGAGCCTAGTCGCGAGTGCGACAACTGTTTGTTTGATGACAGGAGATATTTCGTCTTGCCCTCGTTCACTGCCAGACCCATTTGTTTTGCTTCCTTGTCCAGYCTGGAGAAAGCAGAACTAACGGCGCGGGTGTTGAGACCGATGATATCAATATCATCGGCATACGCCAGCAGCTGTACACTCTTATAGAAGATGGTACATTCTCTATTTAGTTCTGCAGCTCGAACTATTTTCTCCGGAAGCAGGTTGAAAAAGTTGCACATTAAGGAATCGCCTTGCCTGAAACCTCGTTTGGTATCGAACGGTTTGGAGAGGTCCTTCCCGATTCTGACGGAGCTTTTGGTGTTGCTCAACGTCAGCTCACACARCCGTAGAAGTTTTGCATGGATACCAAATTCAGACATCCCGSCATAAAGGCAGATCGTTTTCGTGCTATCAAAAGCAGCTTTGAAATCGACGAAGAGGTGGGTAGTGTCGATTCTCCTTTCACGGGTCTTTCCAAGATTTGGCGCATGGTGAATATCTGGTTGCTGATTTTCCAGGTCTGAAGGCACACTGATAATGTCTAATCTGTTTGTTGACGGTGGGCTTTAATCTTTCACATAATACGCTTGATAGAACCTTATATGCGATATTGAGGAGGCTTATCCCACGGTAGTTGGCGCAGATTGTGGGGTCTCCTTTTTTGAGGATTGGGCATAGCATACTTAAATTCCAATCGTTGGGCATGCTTTCGTCCGACCATATTTTACAAAGAAGCTGATGCATGCTCCTTATCAGCTCTTCGCCGCCGTGTTNGTTGGGCATGCTTTCGTCCGACCATATTTTACAAAGAAGCTGATGCATGCTCCTTATCAGCTCTTCGCCGCCGTGTTTGAATAGCTCGGTCGGCAATCCATCGGCCCCCGCCGCTTTGTTGTTCTTCAGGCGGGTAATTGCTATTCGAACTTCTTCATGGTCGGGCAATAGAACGGCTGCTCCATCGTCACCGATTGGGGAATCGGGTTCGCCTTCGCCTAGCGTTGTGCGTGCACTGCCATTCAGCAGGCTAGAGAAGTCTTCCCTCCATAATTTAAGTACGCTCTGGGCATCGGTGGCTAGATCACCTTTGGGGGTTCTACAAGAGTATGCTCCGGCCTTGAAACCTTCTGTAAGCCGCCGCATTTTTTCGTACAATTTTCGAGCATTACCCCTATCGGCCAGCTTATCAAGCTCTTCATACTCACGCTTTCGGCCTCTTTCTTTTTCTGTCTGCAAATGCGTCTCGCTTCCCTCTTCAACCCTCGGTATCTATCCCATCCCGCACGTGTTGTGGTCGATCGTAACGTTGCGAGGTAGGCAGCCTGTTTTCTCTCCGCTGCAACACGGCACTCCTCATCCTACCAGCTGTTCTTTTACACTTTCCGAAAACCAATGGTTTCGGTTGCAGCTGCACGTAAGGAGTTTGATATTCCGTCCCACAGTTCCGTTATACCGAGTTGTTGACGAGTGCTCTCAAAGGGCAGGAGTGCAAGCAGAGTAGAAAAATGTTCGGCTATCTTTTGTGATTGCAGCTTCTCGACGTCGAACCTTCCTTGTGTTTATTGGAGTGCCTTTTTTGCTGCACAGAGGCGTGTGCGAATCTTGGCTGGACAAGATAGTGATCCGACTCCGACGTGATGGATCTGGTTGGTGGTTTTTCGATCCGGAGACAGTCAGGTAGCTTGATGTATGTTCTTATGCTGGAATCTAGTACTACAGATAAACATATTTCGGGCCCCAGCGAAGTCGATCAGCCTCAACCCGATTGGAATGTTTCCTCGTGGAGGCTGAATTTACCGACCGTAGTGCCAAAGATACAGGGTGGCTGATGAAAGCCCCTACAAAAAAAAAAATTAAAAAGCTTTTTTCTATTTAATGAATCTGGTTATTTTTATTTTTTTTATTTTGCAGATTGACTTTTACGTTTAACAAAAATTGATAACTGGAACACTGAAACAAGAATTTGGATTGTCCRCCGCTATCACGCACTGGAGTCCGTAGTTTCGGTTCAAAGAGAGTATAGGCACACATTTGGCGGCAATCCTCCGAGCAGATAGACCATAATGAGACTTGTAAACAATTTTGCCGAGCATGGGACAGTCAACAGAAGACCTTACCATCGAAAACCTTCAGTTCGAACGGAGGAAACAATCGCTGCTGTAGCTGCTGTCGTACAAAACAATCCACGTGTTTCAACAAGAAGTTTATCTGCTCAAATGGGTGTAAGCAGACAGTCATTGCAGTCAATTATGCACAAAGATTTGGACTTATTCCCATATAAGATTCAAATGGCCAACAAACTGAACGCTGCAGACCTGCCGATTCGCTTTGAATTTTGCCAGAAGATGCTTCAAATGGTGGAAGAGGATGGAAACATGTTCAACTGTCTTTTCATGGCTGACGAGGCCCATTTCGATTTAAACGGCAACATAAACAAACAAAATTGTAGAATATGGAGTACTTCCGAACCACAGATACTCCATGAGACGGAATTGCATCCACTTCGTGTCACAGTGTGGTGTGCAGTTTCATCACGCTGCATTGTCG
>NW_017537196.1:72572-83315 GCF_001853355.1 Bactrocera latifrons | reverse complement strand
CATTCGATGGAACAATGAGCTGTACGAGATATACGACGACATTGACATAGTTCAGCGAATTAAAAGACAGCGGCCACGCTGGCTAGGTCATGTTGTCCGGATGGACGAAAACGCTCCAGCTCTGAAAGTATTCGAAGCAGAGGTAGGGGAAGACCTCCACTGATGGAAGGATCAAGTGGAGAAGGAAATGGCTTCACTTGGAATATCTAATTGGCGCCACGTAGCGAAAAGAAGAAACGACTGGGGCGCTGTTGTTAACTCGGCTATAATCGCGTAAGCGGTGTCTACGCCAATTAAGAAGAAGAAGGTCACATCATCGTTCTCATCCATCGGGGCGTGGGCGCACATCAGCGATATGTTGAAGAACCTCGCYTTGAGGAAGAATGTGGCTAGACGTTCATTCACCGGAGTGAATGATAGTACCCGGCGACGGCAGATGTGCGATCTATTATATGGCCACTGTAGTAAATGCCACAAGGACCTACTCGTCTCTGTCCTTGTCCCGTCCATCGCATTTCTTGGACGGCGGTCAGCCTTTATTTTCACGAGGACATCAAGGAGCTGGGCAGCGGCACCTTCCCAATTAAAGGACCCGACATTCCGGTGCATACCCCCAAATCATAGTCCTTAATTCGTTTGCCATGGTCGTCATCAAAAGGAGGGTCACTCATCCGAGGCTTGCTGTTTCCTTTCATTGGGGGTGGTTTTTTTTACGTGGCGGGTCCCAAACGCAGCGCACAACCCTATGTTGGGGTATTTCGTCCTCTCATTTTCGCTCGCCTTCAAACGGATATTCTTAGGCTAACCAGAGGATACTTAGTCAAAGACTGRAAGTCGTGAGCTGCTTGAATCATATGTAAAAGAATCGCTTCTGGCCACTCCCAAGTGAATGGCGATCAGAGCACTTTTCTCACTTGCGTGAACTTCTACATATGGCTCCATCCTCCAGCACTAGATTCCATTATAAGAAAATTGATCAAGCTACCTGGCTGTCTCCGGATTGAAACCCAACCAGATCGATTATGTTGTGATAGACGGAAGACACATTTCCAGTGGTTTAGATGTGCGTGCGCTCCAAGGTCCTAACATTGACTCGAACTACTATCTTGTTGCCGCCAAAATTCGCACCCGCTTCTGTGCAGCAAAAAACCCGCTCCAACAAASACAAGGAAAGTTCAACATCGAAAAGCTCCAATCACGAGAATTAGCCGAACGATTTTCTACTCGGCTTGCACACCTGCTCTCTGAAAACACGCGTCAACAATTAGGTATAAGGGAACTGTGGGCCGTTATTTAAAACTCCTTACGTACAGCTGCAACCGAAACCATTGGTTTTCGGAAGTTGCAAAAGAGCAGCAGGTACGACGAGGAGGGCCGTTTTGCAGCGGAGAGAAAACAGACTGCATACGATCGACAACAACACGTTCGGGGTGGGATAGATACCGAGAGCTGAGGAGGAATGCGAGACGCATTTACAGACAGAAGACGAGAGAGAACAAAATGCGTGAGTATGAAGAGCTTGATAAGACGGCCGATAGGGGTAATGTTCGAAAATTATACGAAAAAGTTTGGCGGCTAACAAAAGTTTTCAAGACCGGAGTATACTCTTATAGAACCCCTGAAGGTGATCTTATGACCGATGCGATTCTCCAGCCTGATGAATGGCAGTGAAAGTACAATGCCAGAATAAGACGAACCCGATTCCCCAATCGATGACGATGGATCAGACGTTCCATTGCCGGTCTGAAGATCAAAGAAGCGGCGATGGCGGGAAGATTGCCGGCCAAGCTATTCAAACAAGGCGATAAGAAGAATGCATCAGCTTATTTGTAAGATGTGCTCGGACGGACGGATGCCCAATGACTGGAATTTAAGTGTGCTCTGCTCAATTTAGAAAAACGAAGATCCCACAATCTGCCCCAACTACAGTGGGATAAGCCTCCTCAATATCGCGGATCAGGTTCTATTGACCGTTTTAAGTGAAAAATTAAAACCCATCATCAACAAACTGATTGGACCTTATAAGTTTGGCTCACCATTCGCCAAATTTAGGAAGATACCCGTGAGAGGAGGATCAACACACATCACCTCTTCGTCGATTTCAAAGCTGCTTTCGACAGCACTAAAAGTAGCTGCCTTTATGCCCCAATGTCTGAATTTGGTATCCCCGCAAAACTAATACCGCTGCGTAAACTGGCGTTGAACAAATCCAAAAGCTTATTTAGGAAGGGGAAAGGGGACATCTTCGAGCCGTTCGATACCAAACAAGGTTTCAGACAAGACGACTCCCTTTCATGCGACTTCTTCAATCTGCTGCTGGAGAAAATAATTCGAGCTGCAGAACCTAATCGAGCAGATACAATCTTTTATAAGAGTGTATAGCTGCTGGCGCATGCCGATGTTATTGATATCAGCAACCTCAACACCCGCGCAGTTAGTTCTGCTTCCTCCAGACTGGACAAGGCAGAAAAGCAAATGGGTCTGGCAGTGAGCGAGTCAAGACGAAATATCTCCTGTCACGTCCCTGTTGGCAATAAAAACTTCGAAGTTGTAGATAGTTTCGTATATTTGGGAACCAGCTTAAACACCACCAACAATGTCAGCCTAGAAATCCAACACAGGATAACTCTTGCCAACAGGTGCTACTTCGAACTGAGTAGGCAATTGAGCAGTAAGGTCCTCTGTCGACGAACAAAAACCAATCTCCATAAGTCACTCCTAATTCCCGTCCTGCTATATAGACGATGACAACAACTGATGAGTCGACGTTGCGAGTTTTCGACAGAAAAGTTCTGCGAAAGATCTGTGGCCCTTTGCGCGTTGCCCACGACGAATATCTCGTTCAATGGAATGATGAGCTGTATGAGATACACAACGACATTGACATAGTTCAGCGAATTAAATTTATTTAATTTTATGCTGCGTTGGACAGCGGCTACGATGGCTAGTTCATATTGTCCGAATGGACGAAAACACGGGGTAGTTATGTGTAGTGTTTACAGTGTATTTTTCTTGGTAGGTAAAAGTCAGTTTATCACCTTCGAGGTATTGGATATTTTGGAATTTCTTTAGCAGATTTTTCTTCTCTATATAAATGGTCTAGTCGAAATAAATTTTCTTGCAGTGTTGAGTGTTCTAAAAATATCTGATATTCTTCAATATGATTTGGTTCTATGACGTTACTTGTAAGGATCAGTTTATGTTCTTTATTAAATAGGTTAACTTTTCCTTTTTGACAGAATGTTATGGCGTTAGCTTTTGATAACAAATTACGTCCTATCAAAATATCGTAGTGGTCTGAGAAATGGTGAATTAAAAATTCTTGGGCAATATTAAAATAGTTGTTCGGTGGCTGGTTTGTAGTTTCATTTAAAGGGCCATTACTAGTGTGAATTAAGTGTTTGGTTTGTTGGATTTGAAAATATTTTTGTTCAACATATTTATTGTTTAACCGGTGTCAATAAGGCACCTTAGACTGTTATTATTGTTTTTAACTATTATGTTTTGGCTTGCTCATGACATGTGGTTCGTTGTCATTTGGTTCTGGGTTTTTTTCTTCCGTTTCTTTTGAGTTATTAAGTCCTTGTTCTGGAATATCATAGGATGAGTTACGAATGTCGTAAGCTTGATTGTATAGGCATTCAGACGGACATGGTTTTTCTTTCTGGTATCTCACTTCTTCTATACTCATTCTTGACTCTGTCTGTCTCTGTCTCTTAACGGTGTTATTAGCTGTCATATTTTCCCTTGTTTGGAAATTAGTCGCTACACCTATATAATTGGGTCAAATGCGATTCTGTTCAAATATAATACGCCTGTTAAATGGTGGGTTTAGTCTGGGTGGTTGCATAATTGGTGTTCTAGGTTGTGAGTAAGTATTGATAGTGGTGATTGAATAAATGGTCGGTAATATGGTTGATAAGTTGTGTATATGATGGTTGGAAAGGAGTAGTTGGTTCAGAGAATGTATAAACATAGAGAAGGTACAAGTTCGATGTCGAATATTTTATAGGATTGTGATAGGGAATTCACCTCACAACCACAGAATTCAGGATTTGAAATGTAAACATTTTTAACAGTTCTCTCACATACTCAACCAGTGAATATGAAGAGAAATAATATGCATATGTACGGCTCATGATGCCATAGCATGTATGCGCAGTTAGGGAATATTGAAGAAAACTAAGTTCTTTGCATTTCATTATGATATTTTCATGCTTCAATTTTTCTTTCAACTTGGGCATCGAAATGTATGCAAATATGTATGTAAGTATGCTTTTCCGTTTTGCCGTCGGCAATTCAATATTGACATGTAAACATAATTATGATATGAGTATAATTTTATAATATGAGTATATTTTGTAGTAAATCTGAACATACTTTAATACACTAATAAATATTTTTGTATTATGTTTCTTACTAATAGAAATTAAATTTATCACAACATTATATAAATTCATCGTCTATCATATTAATCTTATTATCTGCTCATATGATTGCATGTATACGCATGAGCGCGTTCAGAAATTCAAATCATGTTTTTATCACTTATCAATATATTATATGTGCGCGTATTGATCTGCATACTCATACATTCATATATACTTATATGCAAGTTAACGGCAGCAGCCACACAGGCACTTTACGACAAATGCAAACAAATTGTGTCTTACTACAGTATTACAGCTTTATCAGCAGAATACTTTAATTAATAAGAAATTAATACATCATTTGTTTTAGTAAGTAAGCATAATTCAATATTCCATTATTTGTTTTGATAATGAGAATAATTGGAAATTCAATGCTCTGACATTTCATCACTTAATGTAATGCCGCAGCATCTTTAGTAATAAGCCGTTACGTATAGAATTGTAAGAATATAAATATAAGTGAATTGACTAATAAAGATCAGAAGGTATTCAGGAGATATTCAGAAGGTGATCATCGGGCACCGGAGTACCGACTCAAACCAACACGTTGTGTTTCATTTCTACCGTGCGTAGCGGAGCCAATGTTAAAAGCTCGTGTTAATCGTATAAAGGGAATGAAATGTAGCCCTAGTGCCGAAACGGTCGCGAACACCAGTATCAGAACCAGTAAACGTACATAAACCTCGTGCGAGAGGTAGTACATATGCGAATAACGCATTAAAAAATTTTTAAAAAACAATAAATTTWAAAAAATTACAAAAACAGRAAGAGTGACTTAAATCACAGAAGACAAAAATAAATTGAAAAATAAAAAACATCATTAGGCATTGCACGCCAACCAGCGGCGTAGCCATCGAAGAAAACCAAAGGACGAAAAATTCATCACAAACCATAGGCCACAAGAGAAACAGCGGTAGCAGCAAATGCAAGAACTAACAGCAACAGCAACAAGAACATAWACTTAGTTGTAAGTAAAACCTATATTTATTAATTAAATGGGATGTTAGGACCTCGGAGCGCACGCATATCTAAAACATTGGAGACGTGTCTTCCGTCTATCACAACATGATTGATCTGGTTCTTGGTTTTTCGATCCGGAGACAGCCAGGTAGCTTGATGTATTTTCTTATGCTGGAATCTAGTACTACAGATAACCATATTTTGGGCCCCAGCGGTTCCATTTGGGGATGTTTCTTCGTGGAGGCCGAATTTACCTACCGTAGTGCCAAAGATACCTTCTTGGCCCACCCTGGCGTTAAAGTCGCCAAGCACGATTTTGACATCGTGGCGGGGGCAGCTCTCATAAGTGCCTTCCAAGCACTCATAAAAGGCATCTTTGGTCACATCGTCCTTCTCTTCCATCGGGGAGTGGGCGCAAATCAGCGATATGTTGAAGAACCTCGCTTTGATGAGGATTGTGGCTAGACCTTCATTCACCGGGGTGAATTATAGTACTCGGCGAAGGAGTCTCTCTCCCACCATGAATCCCGCACCAAACTTGCACTCCTTTATATGGCCGCTGTAGTAAATGCCACAAGGATCTACTCGTCTCTGTTCTTGTCTCGTCCATTGCATTCTTGGACGGTGGTGATATCAACCTTTATTTTTACGAGGACATCAACCAACTGGGCAGCGGCACCTTCCCAATTAAGGGACCGGACATTCCAGGTGCATGCCCTCAATTCGTAGTCTTTATTTCGTTCGCCATGGTCGTCATCAAAAGGAGGGTCACTCATCCGAGCCTTGCTGCTTCCTTTCATTGCTGGTGGTTTTTTTACGTGGCGGGTTCCACACCCAGCGCGCAACCCTATATGGGGGATATTTCGTTTTCTCATTTTAGCTCGCCTTCAAACGGATGTTCTTAGGCTACCCAGAAGATACTTGGCCAAAGACCGGAAGTCGTGAGCTGCTTGAGTTATATGTAAAAGAATCGTTTCTGGCCACTCCCAAGTGAATAGCGATCAGAGGACTTTCCTCACTTGCGTGACTCCATCCTCCTTCGCATTACAATTTGGAAAAAACCAAAACTATTCAAATCTTAACAACAACAACAGACAGATTCAGTGACGGCAATTTCAATAATAATTTACGGTTCCAACAAGTCCAGCCACCAAGCTTTTACAACCAAATAATGGGTTATCAGAATAAGCAACCACGACCTACACCAATGGATGTGGATTCAAGCATCCATAYACGCAACCGTATGTTGCAAAAGCCAACAACCAACCAAAACCATTGAGAAAAAAGCCACATGGAAGTACACAACCAAAACAATTGAGAAAAAAGCCACATGGAAGTACACAACAGAATGTGCAGCCACCGACTAAGACACAGCGCATTAATAATATTAAGGATGATCATTTTTTAGGGCAAAATTAACTCTGTCATATATTTTTCTAAATGACAGGGTTACTGGTCAAAATTTTTAAATATTAATAGATACGGGAGCAACAAGTTGTTATATTAAATCAGGAATATACAAAAATAAAAATAAATTAGACATACAAAAGAGAGTAAAAACAATTAATGGATTTTCGATAATACGCTATTATCACATTATTACATTAATCGGTAAAAAAAACAAATATTCAATGAAATCGATAATTTGGAAGCAGACCTATTAATAGGATACAAATTTTTGAAGGACATTAATGCGGTGATTAACTTGGAAAAAAAGAAGTTAATAATAAATAAAGGAAAAGAGGAGGATATAGTTAGCATATGAGCATCAAATAAGTAAGGATAAATTAAAGATCGAGGAGGACGAAATTACTTTGGAAGCAAAGACTTCTAAAGCGCAAGCCGACGGAAATACCGGCAAATTAAATAAAAAAAATATTGTAGAACAAAGAATTGCTACAACGCCAGCCGATGGTAATACCGGCAAATTAAATAAAAAATATATTGTGGAACAAAGAAGCTCTACAGAGCTAGCCGACGGAAATACCGGCAAATATAAAAAATTAAATAATATTGTGGAACAAAGAAGTTCTACAACGCCAGTCGACRGAAATACCGACATAAATGAAGATGAAATTAAAAACTTAAGAGAAGAAATCAGAAAAGAAATATATCAAATACTTTCTTCAATATATATGAATTTACCGTTTCGAACGGATATAAAAGCGAAAATAACGACGATTCTTGAAACTCCTACATAGAGTAAACAATGAACATATCCCCTTTCTGCTAATTCCTTCATAAACGAAGAGGTAAAAAAAGTGATGGAAGATAATATAATAAGGCCAAGTAAGAGCGCTTATAATTCACCAATTTGGGTTGTACCAAAAAAAGGTTTGAATGAAGACAGTACGCCGAAATTAAAAATGGTAATTGATTATAAAAAATTAAATGAAGTAACGAAATCAGATAAATAATAAATAAAAAATCAGAAAACTTTTAAGAATACCATTTGGTTTAAAGAACGCGCCTAGTATATTTCAAAGGGCGATGGACAATGTTTTAAGGGACTTTATTTAAAAATTTTGTCACTTTTATTGGCTAAATGAGCACCTGACCCCCCTCTTAATATAATACTCCTACGCCCCACACATACACACCATACTCAACACGACTACACCATCCATATCATGCACACCTCATACTCAACACATCTACACCACACACGAGAAACAAGGGACAAAAGGGACCGACATATACGTTTCGCCAGTCAGCTATAAGTTTTTTCCGCTTCTTAATCCTACAAGCAAAGGTGAGTTTGCCGCGAGTTTTTTTTTTTTAATATTTTTCTACGGTCCTTCGAGCCGTACCGGACGGCACTAGTGATAAAAAACACAAAACCTTTTACGGGAACTAAAAATTCGGTGACGGTAACGCGATAACCAAATTATAAAAAAAAAAAAAAAACAGAAAAAGTGACCAGACAACGGTGGTGAGGTGACACGGGTGCAAAAAAAAAAAAATATATATATACATATATATTGTGGGCAAATAACGGTGGTGACATGCATAATAAGACCCGTTGGTGGCAACATATTGAAAAAAAAATATATATATACCTATATATTGTATATACATACATAACTACATTACGTGTCCATATAAGTGCGGTAACAAAACTTAAACGAAGTGTGGTGACATAAGTGCAGTGATCAAAACAATATATACATACAATACACATATAGTATGTATGTAAAGAGGACTCTAGAGCTCAGCTATAGTACGCCTTACATTGAAGTTTCCCAGTTCTTCAAATAAACCTTTACAATCACTTGGCTGTCGAACACGGACGGAAAGGAGGAGTTAACAAAATAAATATTTTGTTATACAGTGTACCATGTAAGGTTAAGAATGCTCAGGAATGCAGGTACACAATTTGGCAAACGCATCACGCCACTTTACCGCTACACACTAAAAGAGCGCCAAACTAATATTACGGACTTTAATGATGCTACTAGCACGCCACTAACAATATGCGTCGCTGCCGACATCTCGCTTTACCGGCGCTTAGAAAGTTAAGTTGGTGATAGCATAAGCTTAGATTTTAGTTTCACTTTTAATTCGGCTGTTTGTTGGACATCGCTCCAACAACTTAGAAATTAATGTTAAACAAGCATTTTTGTACAGTTGTAACAAAATGTTCAAATAAAAAATTTAAATAAGTTAACGTATATATACTATATGCAGATACCGGCGCATATAAATCAATATATTCAATATTCTTATACTGGAAGAAATACCCAATGTCGATTGAGACTTTTAGTGGACTTTTTTGGACATCGCTCCAACAACTTAGAAATTAAAGTTAAACAAGCATTTTTGTACAGTTGTAACAAAATGTTTAAATAGAAACTAAAAATAAAACTTAAAATAAGTTAACTTATATATACTATATGCACATACGGGCGCATATAAATCAATTTATTCAATATACCTATACTGGAAGAAATACCCAATCGACATTGGGTACAAATTATATAACAACAAATACATATAACAAAAACGGATTTTTGTAACATATAAAATTTGTACAAAGGTGTACTGTCACGTATGTAGATACGCTAATTGCTTCAAAGTCCACATTGGCATATGTTCCGCGATACCCCTTGGTTTTTGGCTAACAAAAACAAGCATAATTGCGTATAACATATATTCAAAGTCCATACTGGCATAATTCCCGCAATACCCCTTGATTTTTTATCAACAAAAACAAGCAAGATTGCCTAAAAAACCAAAGCGTAATTCATATGTCCATACACACATATGTACAAAGTGCAGTGATCTCTAAAACGAACGCTCATTAGCACATAATAAATAAAATATTTACCTATAGGTGTACCCTATAGAACATTTGAACATCAAATATGTACATATACAAGAAATATACATACAAAAATAAAACGTATAAAATATTTCCGGTCAACAACAATTAATTAAATCAAATATAAGCGACATTCTGTATACGCGTAATATTTTACTTGAAACTCTTATTTACTTAAAAGAGTTCACGTCTAAACATTTCGTTCAAAACTTTTATTTACATAGAGCTCTCGTCAAATCAAATACATACTTAGGAAAAATTTTTTGAAATCTCGATTTACCAAACAGCAATTGATTTAATTGATTTTTTTTTTGAAACTCTTACATACAAAAGAGTCTTCTATTGAATATTTTATATACGAAACTTTTTTGAACATTTACTAGTCTAGTTCACTAAGACGTTTTGATATTCTATACATTTTTTAAATGAGCTCAGACTCAGAGGACTCCAAACCAAGTCAGTCACTAAAAGTCCCAAAGATAATTTCTGGCGAAAAAAGTCCATGTACACCGGCAGAAGCTACACGCTCGAAGCAAGGTGCTACGAAACAGAAAAGGGGGAAAGAGATATCATGCTCTAAATTCATTTCTGAGAGTGACTGTCTAATAAAATATTGCAATCGATTTCCTTCCTTGCCGATGCAAGAAAATTCTGAATCGGCGCTAGAAATAAAAAGSCAAACAATTGAAAATTTTTGGACACGTCTCAAGGCCGCATATAACGCAATTGTAGATACTAACGATTCTGATCTACCAGAAAACTTTAAATTTTCTGCTAACGCCAAATTTGAAAAGTGCTTAGACCAGTATGAAGACACAAATATTATCATCGCTGATCAATTGAAACTAATTAAAGCAATTGCACCTGCTCCAATTCCGCGAGTAGAGATGCCACAAGTACAATGTCAAGATGCAAGTTCAGGCATCCACCTCAAGATGCCCGCATGTGACACAGAAATTTTTCATGGGGGTTATGAACAATGGCCGTCCTTCCGGGTCATATTCACAACCGTTTACATCAACCACCCAAAAT
>NW_017537196.1:61738-69507 GCF_001853355.1 Bactrocera latifrons | reverse complement strand
AACAACACACTTCGGAACATATTTTTCAAACAAGTTTAAAATACTTAAACAACAATTTCCTAACACACTCGCCCTAGGTCACTCTCGCACCTCTGCAATACAGCAGTTTTTAATTATGGAAAGAAAGCTACTTAAAAAGGGTGAACTCGAATCCGAATATGATGGTGTGTTAGAAGAATACCTCCGTTTAAATCATATGGAGGAAGTAAACCCAGGGGAGAAAATCGTCAACTATCTAGCCATTCGAACACTCCACGAATTGGCAGACAACACAAAGTCAGAATTTCCTCTGGCAACTGAAGAGTTGAAAACTCAAACGTATGTAGACGATATTCTGTCTGGAAGTCACACTCTTCCACAAGCATACGAGGCCTTATCACAGGTAATAAATGCCCTCAAATCCGCAGGGTTTCCGTTAAGAAAGATTACGGCATATCACCCAAATATACTCAAAAGTATTCCGAAAATTTGTTGGACACTAATTTCCTTATATTCGAAAAGGAAAGTACAACAAAACCACTAGGCATCCAATGGAATGCGATATCGGACCAGTTCTCATACACGACAGAGTCCATATCCGCATTATCAGCCATCACAAAAAGACAGATTTTATCCTCGGTGGCAAAACTTTTCGACCCCGCAGGATGGCTTTYGCCAATTATGATTCAAGCTAAAATCTTAATAGAAGAATTATGGCTAGACGGAACCGACTGGGACGGAACCGACTGGGACGAGCAAGTGAAACCTCTTCGCTTAGAAAATTGGTTCGAGTTCGCAAACAATTTGAATGATATTTCTCAGATACAAATACCGCGATGGGTGAATTACTCCCCCGAACACAAAGTCRAATTACATGGCTTCTGTGATGCCATTGAAAAGGAATACTGCGCTACTATCTTTGTGCGCACGCAAAGTGATACCACGACAGCAAGCCACTTATTAGTAGCAAAATCAAAGGTGGCACCTTTAAAAACTATAAGTCTCCCACGACTTGAGTTATGTGGCGCACTACTACTTTCTAAATTAGTAGCCATGGTGCAAATGCATTCAAACGTGACAAAATGCGAACTATATATGTGGTCCGATTCAGAAATTGTACTAGCCTGGTTGGAAAAAATACCACGTCTCAAATACTTGACCTAGTGGGATTAGCCACATGGCGTCACGTAGCCAGTGTTGACAATCCTGCCGATCTAGGTACAAGAGGGTGCAAGCCACTGCACCTTGCCACTGCCACAAGGGTGGAATGGCCCCTGATGGTTGATACAATCTCCGGATTCTTGGCCACAATCCCCCATGCGCAACATTATCCCCCCAGAAGGGCGAAAAATCGCCACCTTTCACACATTATTGGATGATACCGACATCCTTGCACGATTTTCATCGTTTCCAAGAGCTCTCAGAGTAGTTGCTTATATGTTCAAATTTATAGAACAGCTCAAAAGCAAAGTCAAGGGATCACTTAATTTCCCATGCCACACAATAACGCACATGGAGTTACAAAAAGCAAAGGTCACACTAATCGCATATACACAAACGCGCTACTTCAGCCGCGATATGTATATCACTACTAAGAGAATCGAAGCCAATTGATAAAAAGAGCTCACTCTGAGTTCTAAACCCATTTCTGGACACGAAAAGTCTGCTTCGTGCCAATGGTCGGCTTGCTAATTCGAGCCTAACATACAATGAACGCCACCCCATAATAATTCCTGCGAGGTCACCATTTGCCACACTATTCCTCAACTGCATCCACATCTTAATGCTACACGCCGAACGTCGCCTCATACAACATATGGCACGCCAAGAGTACTATATCCCCCGTCCTAAGCCGCAAATCAAGAGTGCATCTTCACGTGCAAGATTTGCACTATGCACAAACAGAAGATGCGAACGCAGATTATGGCAGCATTTCCAAAGGAACGCTGCAATTTCGCTCTGCCTTTCACCACAACAGGTGTTGATTTTGCTGGGCCTTTCCAGGTAAAGGCGTCTCTGTTAAGGTCTCCCACTCTCATGAAAGGCTATGTGGCTCTCTTTGTATGTTTCACGACAAAGGCAGTACACCTTGAGCTATGTAGTAATCTGACGACGGAGGCTTTGCTCGCTTCGTCGCTCGACGTGGCTACCCATCTAAAATCATGAGCGAAAATGGCAAAACTTTTATTATAGCTCAACGAGCCACAGAAAAGCAATTTGTGGATTTCCTAAAACAAGTGTCACCCGACGTCGTACAAAAGTATGCCCTTCAAGGTATTAGTTGGCAATTTGTAACCCCAAGCGCTCCTCATATGGGCGGTTTATGGGAGTCAGCTCTAAAAAGCTTCAAATCCCATTTTCACCGCCTTAACTCCAGGGCATTTTCTAAAAGGAGCACCCATCCTGGCCATTCCTGAGCCAGGCGTGGAGTCCCTATCCCTATTAAGTCGATGGGAACGAATTAAAATTCAGCCGCCGATGGAAGGACGAGTAAAAGCATCTTCACAAAAGATACCGGTGGAAGACTCTTGAACAAGCGCCTAAACTTGGAGATTGTGTCCTCATTCATGATGACATTCTACCCCCTATCGAGTGGCGGCTTGGCCGCATGGAAAAGCTACATTATGGCCCCGACGGTCACATACGAGTCGTGCATCTCCATACGCAAAACGGAACACTAACCAGACCGCTCGTGAAGCTATGCTTTTTACCAATCACCGACGACCGCGAATCCGAAAACCGAAAAAACGGAACCGCGATATAATAAAATCACTAAATTAAACACTAAAACGAAAAACACGCCGGTAACAACCGTTCGAATTAACACGCCGTATCAAATAATCAAGAATATTTACAAATAATCACACATATCGTGGCACGTTTGCCCATATCAATTAATATCACAGACATGTATTATTAACAATCTTCTCACAGATCACCATGGATGTAGATACACCAGTCGCAATCCCGTCAATCGCTCGCGCTAACAATGCGCCACGCACCGGGCCTACACCAGCGCTCCGAACTGTGGCTGCAACAACGCCGGAACCTGTACCGGCAACCGCGCCTGCACCCTCACCTCGTGGTGGATAAGGTGCCCTATCTGTCGACGCCCTCATCGTCTTCTCCATTGTGGAATTTTTAGGGCTATGCGGAGATTGCAACGGCAGCAAGTTGCTCAGGCCCGCGGGCATTGCCTCAACTGCTTGTCCCACACTCATGCTACTGCAGGGTGTGAGTCACGGGGCCTGTGCCAAATGTGTCACCGGCCGCATCATACTCTGCTACATCGCAGCTCGTCAGGTGAAGCGCACCGGCCACCCAACCATCGCGGCCGCGTCTCCCGACTTCCACCCGCTGATAATGTCATACACCAGCGGAGTGTAACCTCGTTGCGGCGTCGACAGACTGGACCACCCCCTCGTCGATCCACGGGTCTCAGAAGCGTTGTGGCAACGCTGCAACAGCTGCAGCGCCTTATAGGCTAAACAGTCGTTTAGGGGGACCGGGATGGCTAAATGAGCACCTGACTTCCCTCTTAATATAATACTTCTACGCCCCACACATACACACCATACTCAAYACGACTACACCATCCTTATCATCCACACCTCATACTCAACACATCTGCACCATATTCAACATCTACACCACACACGAGAACAYCGGACACAAGGAACAAAAGGGACTGACGGACGGCGGCGAGTCTCTTTTTCATTCGATCCGTGCGCATATACGTTTCGCCAATCAGCTATACGTTTTTTCCGCTTCCTAATCCTACAAGCAAAGGTGGGGTGCCGCGAGTTTTTTATAATATTTTTCTATTTATATTGACGATATAATCGTATTTTCAAAAAGCTTCGAGGAACATAAAAAACATTTAAGTATAATAATAGAAGTACTAAAAAACGCAAATATGAAAATTTCATTACAAAAATCTAAATTCTACCAAGAAGAAGTAGAATTTTTGGGATATATTTAATTGGAAAATATCGAGCAAAAATTATATTTAAACCAGTAAAACAAATGTGGTAGCAGATGCTCTATCACGACAATTTCTTATAATTTATCCGACGAATCGTCAACCACAGTAACCCAACATTCACCTGAAAGTAGTGATCATACTTAAATACCCGAGACAAAAAAAGCATTAAACCAATTTAAACAACAAATTTTACTAAGTAAGAATAGATTTACAATACATGAGCAAATTCAAGAATTCAGAAAAATAAAACATTTAATTGAATATGATAATGTTGATAATTTAATCGCAATATTAAAGGAATACATCAAACCAAATATAGTTACGGCAATACATTGCTCAATAGAGGATCTATACGAAATACAAGCGAAAATAAGAGAAATATTTACTAACAAATTCATATATACGAAATATTTTGCAATTGATATAACAGAGAAGGCCAAGGAATTATAATTGAACAAACGCATACACGAGCACATAGAAGTTACCAAGAAAATTTGGGTCAAATTTGCAAAAAATATTATTGGCCTGAAATGAGAAAACAATTCAAAGAATATGTAAAGAATTGTGACATATGTAATAAAAACAAATTTGATAGACATCCTATAAAAATACCAATTGGAGAATATACCACATGGATATATTCTATGCGCAATCTTTAAAATTCATTACRTGTATAGATAGATTTTGCTCCAAATTTTTGGTTATTAAGCAAATCGAGATAAGATTAATTTATAACATAAAGTGTTAGAAATATTTCAAAGTTTCCCTAATATAAAGAAGTTAACAATTGATAATGAACCAGGATTCACTACGGTACAATTTAAGTCCTTGATGCAGAGGCTTCAAATAGAAATTTTTTTTTGTAACCCAAATCATAATACCACGAATGGTTAAATTGAGAGGGTACATTCAACAATAATTGAAATTTCGCGACGTATTAAACAAGAATATAATTTAATAAGCTTTCCAGAATCAATATTTAGAGCTGTCCAACAATATAATAAAACTATACATTCGGTAACTAATGAAAAACCATTTGAAATACTTTATAGTAAAGCCTCTCATGATATTTTACCAGACAAACTTTTATCAGCGCAAATTAAGATGCTAGAAAGACATAATAAAAATAGAATTAATAAAACATATTTATGCGGAGATGTTATATATGAAAAGATTACAGGAGAGAGAAATAAACTAAATCCTAGATACAAGAAACAGGTAGTAAAAGAGGACTTAGGGAATAAAGTTGGATTAATTACAGAAATAGAATAGTACATAAAGATAACATTAAATCTTGAACATATATTTTTAGAGGATGATACCGTTAATTATTCTAACATTAAATACTAATACCATGACAGACATTGTGGACTACACATGAGAAGATTACGTATTATTAGAAGACGGAGACGTAGCTTTGTATTATGACTACGGAGATATTTTCCACATCACTAATTTAACATACTTTAGAGAATTTATAAGTTCAGACCAAAATTATTATAACGAAAAATTCAGATAAAAAAATTTTAAACAAAATAATGAACAAGGCAAAGCATATATTAACGATTTAGACTCAGATCCAGAAGTGGAACTCCTGGAAACTTTATTAGAACAACTACAAATTAAGTATACAAGATATAGGAGAGGATTAAATGAAATAGGTACACTATGGAATAATAAGTAATAAATTAAATGATTTAATTGAAAATAATAATAAACAATACACTACAAATTCTAACATTTTTGAAATAATTAACCAATTAACTGAAACAATTAACAATATTAATGAAAACTCAGATATTAAAATTCTAACGAAACGGAAAAATCAGTTCCTAATAACTGAATTACAAAATATGATTAATACAATAGCTATAGGAAAAATGGGAATTTTAAACCCGATTTAAAATTTAGACAAGATTAAAAACATAATTAAAAATGAACATGGACGATTGACAATAACTGATTTAATAGGTATATCAAATTTTAAAATAGTACAAAATAAAGATTTAATAGTTATATATATAAAATACCCAAAAATTATATATGATTGCAAATATTATGAAGTAAGAACAATTACACAAAAAGATGGTAAATTAATAATAGACAATGAAATTCAAAAAAGAAAGGGTAAATACTTATTGTAAAATTAATAATAAAAATACTTGCCTATCAGATATTTTGTCCAATAAACAAGGAAAATGTAAAAAAATTAAAGAAAAACCTAAAGATATAGATATAATTAAAGAAGGAAATCACACTGTAGATGACTCTGCCATAAATGGAGTTTACCTTGTAACATTTGAAAACTATACCAACATTGAAAATAGAATTTATGAAAATATTGATTGTAAAATTTGGAAATATTTAAATAATAATCATATTAATAACTTTGAAATTGTAGAATATATTAAAACAAAGAATAAAGATTTTAAATTTGAAAACATAAATATTTTGAGTGAACGAATCAAAGAATTTAAAAATCATTCACTTTTCTGGTACATGATTGTAATACTTGTACTATTAATAATAATATACATTATCTATCAGATTTTTAAAAAATTATACAAAACCAATAAGCAAAACAAAGAATTAAAATTCCCAACATTGCCATATAACGCTATTTTAAAAAACTTTACAATATATCAGAAAATGATATTGAATCGGGGACGATTCATCTTAGAGGGGGGGAGTTAAAGGTAGCAGCCACACAAATTGTGTCTTCCCAAAGTATTACTGCTTGGTCAGCAGAATACTTTAATTAATATGAAATTAATACTTCATTTGTTTTAGTAAGTAAGCATAATTCAATATTCCATTATTTGTGTTGATAATGAGAATAATTAGAAATATGAAAATAATGAAACATCTTTAGTAATAAGCCCTTACATATAGAATTGTAAGAATATAAATATAAGTGAATTGACTAATAAAGATCAGAAGGTATTTACAAGATATTCAGAAGGTGATCAGCGAGAACCGGAGTACCGACTCAAACCAATACGTTGTGTTTCATTTCTATCGCGCGTAGCGGAACGGAAAAACATTTTTTTTTTTTCAATACTTTCTACGCAGGGAAGTTAATTTGCGTATATTTTTGTATACATTTCCGATAAAAAAAATGCACAAGCATACAAACATACATATGCGTACACAAGCGAATATGTCACTAACAAAAAATTGGAACGATTTTCTATAAAAAATAACAACTATCTCAAATAGCATAAGCATACCAAGTTAATATGGCAGCCGAATTGGCGAAGCCAAAATGTAGTAAATTTTACAACAAAAATGATTTCATTGATAAACGCAGGCGCAAATTCCACAAGTATAAAAACAGACCCCGTAACATCTGCTCGAGCATGCCTTTGCCAACAAGCGTCTTTTCGCGACGATGGCAAAAGCTAAAAATCATAAATTGAACATCTTTCTGGTGTTTGTTCTAAGAAAGAAGTGAGAAAACTGGCAACATCGTTTGTTAGTTTCTTTCGGCACAGCTCGTATTTTCTACCAACAACACAACGTTGTGATGACTCTTTGACAATACAAGAGCTTCGGCCATTGGTTGACCGTGACAATGGAGATGCGAAAGATGCGTGCGGCACTATTATGAATGTATGTACATATGTTTGTGGCTCGCATTTGCTTTCGGAAACATACAGACAAATGTGCCCAAGAAATAATATATGTATACATATTTAGGCCATAGAAATTCTATTGCTACAAATATGGAAATGATAACGAAATAATGCGAATATGCATATTTCGTGAAGGTCATGCATTTTCTTTGAAGAAATGAAGTTCATTT
>NW_017537196.1:59645-61674 GCF_001853355.1 Bactrocera latifrons | reverse complement strand
ATTTTTATCTAATTTTTCCCGATTTTGTAAAAAATGGTTCATATGATACAAGATCCCGCATATGTATATGACTCAGGTAATGCTTTTTTACATTATCATAAAGGCTTTTTTCTTGATATATATATGAGTGATTTTAAGTTGGTGATAGTACAATTAACAATTCTAAGATAAATAGGAGTGTGTAATTTTTGAATTAAAGTTTCAATGCTTCTTTGGATTAATATAATGTACAAAATAGTTTCTGACGTATCGTTTTCTAATTCTAACTTACTGGTTAGTATTTGCATTCTTTCTTCGGCTTCTTCTAAAAATTTTCGGGTGTTACCTTTGTAAGTTGTATTCCTGAATTCTTCCAGTAGTACCTGCGGCTTGTAGTTAGGGATGATCATGTGCTGAACACATTCAGCGCGACACGACATGGCAGCACGAAAGTAAACTGAAAATAGCGTTGTGAATCCTTCTACATGAACATTTGTGAGAAGGCAGCTACATAACAATGGCCGGCATGTACACAAGACAACATAGTGCAATTTTTAATACAATAAATAAGTAAATAGCTAATTTATTTGTTTTAAATTATCAATTGTTATTACATTTTACATTTCTTGTAAATGACTATTGTGCATGGCTATTGTGAATAGGCGCATCTTCTGCATATATTTTTAACAAAAAAAAAAAACTGTAACCAATCTTTATAATTTAAATAGAAATTATAAAATCTATTTAAAATTTACCTTCCTCAACAATTTAACGTCTTTATGTAAAATGACAACTATAACTATGGTCAAGGGTTTTGCAAGAGCAAGAGAATACCYCTATTGATGTTAGCGAGAGCGACAACTGTCTGCCTGAAGTCGTGTAGTCGTGCAGCTGTGTCCTTAAGAACGTATGTACTTTAATATTTGACAGATGTCGCTTGCAGTCTGTCGCACTCAATGTGTTCAGAACATCATATTCGAGTCAGAGACAGATATCGGCACAGGTGCTGCTACCAGAGAACGTCTATCATAGAGAAGGTTCACGGTTCGGAGATAATAAAAATATTTTTGGCTAACTCGGTCGAGATGAGCCAGTTTCATTACTGCTAGCTCGGCAGGAGAAATTTTAACATTTTCGTTTGAACAGAGCTGAGCGTGAAATAAAAATTATGCTCAAAACTCTACATTGTTCTAACAGACGTATGTTCGCTCTTTTGCCTATATTTTTATATGTTTATATGCAAACACGTGTATTCGTATGAATTCTTTTTGTGCATATTAATGAATACATGTGCAATTGAATACATTTGAATTGAATTACTTTTCAAAGCAATATTCGTATTTACATATGTATATAACAAACTATCATAATATTAAAAAAAAATGAAATATATTAGAATAGTGATAAATGTACATTAATCGTACATTTTATTATTCAAAACTTATCTATGTATCACATGTTTCATGACCATATGTGTTTATTTTCGCTTTCAGGAGTTCAAATCATATTATCACTTATCAATAATAACATATGAGCGCTGCTCATATGTACACAAATATGTTCGCATGACATTGGCACACAAATAATGCATACACAATTACATTAGACAACAAAGCGTCACAACATTGTGTTGTTGGTCTTATTTGTCTACATACAATTTGTCGTCACCTGAAATTTTTATACTCTCGCAACAAAGTTGCTAAAGGGAGTATTATAATTTTGTTCACATAACGGTTGTTTGTAAGTCCTAAAACTAAAAGAGTCAGATATAGGGTTATATATACCAAAGTGATCAGGGTGACGAGTAGAGTTGACATCCGGATGTCTGTCTGTCCGTCCGTCCGTGCAAGCTGTAACTTGAGTAGAAATTGAGATATCATGATGAAACTTGGTACACGTATTTCTTGGCTCCATAAGAAGGTTAAGTTCTAGAATGGGCAAAATCGGCCCACTGCCACGCCCACAAAATCTCGGAAACCGAAAACCTATAAAATGTCATAACTAAGCCGTAAATTAAGATATTAAAATGAAATTTGGCACAAAGGATCGC
>NW_017537196.1:56298-59069 GCF_001853355.1 Bactrocera latifrons | reverse complement strand
TCACAACCACGCCTGAAATCTCGATTATCACTTTATCATGCGAGAGTATAAAATGTTCGGTGACACCCGAACTTAGGCCTTCCTTACTTGTTTTAATTGTTTTAAAGGGGAAATTGCACCAAATGTATTTGCAAAATATGTATGCGCTTTTTGAATCAGTATTGGGCATATTTGAGTTTTCAAATGTTGGTTTGTACTTATATTTTTTATGTATGTATATATTTTACATGTATGCAATATGCAAGCAGTTAGATCTTTTTTAATTATATGTAATATACATATGTACTTCCATAAGTTTTTGCGGGGAAATTTCAAAAAAACGAACCACAAATGCATGTATGGTATGTACATATGTAGGTGGTTTTTGACTGAATGTGTGCATATTGGATTTTTTTGATATATGTATGTAAGTATGTATGTACATATGTTTTCATGGAGGAATTGTGCCAAATGTAGCAATAAAAAATACAAAATAAACCTTGGGATAAGTTTACCGATTTTGAGTGTCCATGTACTGCATTAAAAAGGTAACAGGGTAACGTTTTTGAACTTATCTATTTTTTTTCAAACCCAACCGTTTGTTTGGCAAGATAAACAATTGGTGTTTTCCCCGAATTTCTTTGTAAAAAATATTAAAACACTCTTGGGACATTTTGATTAACTTTTTCGATATTCTACTGTACGTACATATACATATGTATATACTATATATATACAATATGCAAATAGTTTTTTTTTTTCTAATTGTATGTAGGTAATATATGTTTTAACACGGAAATCGCGCCAAAACGAACTACAAAATCTAATACAAATGTATGTAGGAGTGTATTTACAATATATGCAGGTGGTTTTTAGACGACAAAGGCTAATACATGTACATATATGTAAGTAGGTATGTATGTATATTAAAGTGCTTTTTGGTTGGGAAGCATTTGTATTTTTGCGCCAAAACCAATGTTAAAAAGAGAAGTATGTTCATGATTTGAAAAAACAAACTTGTACATACAAATATATATTATATGCTTAGATTTTTTTTAGTTGTAAGTTTTAATGGGGAAATTGCACAAAAATGGAAGTTAGACTGAACATTTTCAACGGAATTTTAGTTTTAAAATCATTTTAGTTTTAAAATTCCATCAACGCGTAAACATCCACCGTACGAAATAAAGAAAATTTAACTTAAAAATGTGCAAAAACGAAAGTGCCGTGTTCGCGAGTGTTTTTCCGAGTGTAATAAATTGGTTTCATTCCCTAGGGATCCAGAAATGGGAAAAAAGTGGGTGGAAAAGCTAAGGATCCCACCACCACTGGATTTACCCGCCCACAATGCATTCGTTTACATAAAGCACTTTGAGCCAAGTGCAGTGGGCGTGAGGAAATTGAGGGCAAATGTTGTGCCAACCCTCAACCTCGGTGAGTTTTTTAATAAAAAGTATATAGTATATTATTTTATATATGTAGTATATTTAAAAATTTAATCAAAATGTGTGTTCGAATAGTGTATAATAGTGCGAACTGAGTCTGCCATCCCGATATCCATCTTTTTTGTTGAGTGGGTTGGTGTTGTGTCGTGGTGTATCGAGTTGTGTTTTGTAAGGGTGCGCCAGTTTCTCCCGGGTAGAGTAGGTGGAGGCTTGTCTCATATAAGCAATATTTTAAAGAATGTGTCAAAATAATATAGTGTCTGAATATAGTGAATTATTGCAAAACCTACGCACTATATTCAGATTTTTGTAAAAAAATATAGTTCTGTGTATAACTAGAGGACCCGTTCATTTTACTGTGGCATAGATACTACTACGAATACCATTTATATGATTTCTATTATTTAGATTATGACTATTAGTTAAGGATATAAGGATATAGCATTTTTGGTGAACTTGTGTTAGTTTACAAAAAAAAAAAAAAATTATCAAAAATCATTTCGTGTGTTAATAAAGCATTGTTTTTTGAGAGAAAAATACTGTTGAATTTGGGCTGAGACCAGTGAAATTAACTGAGTTCAATCGATGGTCAGCCAAGTGGACTGCATATTATGAAACGGTTCTCAAAAGTGGAAAGACATCGGCTTGCAAGGTTATGGCATCAGCCTTTAGGATGGTATATTATTCATCGAATGATTACTGAGCCAGTTTTAATTCATTGCACTGCCAAACACATCATTTGGTTTGCAGTTCTATTCTACTATTCGCAATATTTAGCATTTTATTTGTACGAATATACTTCATCGTTCCCGTTTAAATATTGCACCGCTACCTAACACAACTTTCTTATATACAGACATATATATGTATACATACATATATAGATTTATAATATAGTCGTGCCTGAATATAGGGATTTTATTATTGTAAAACTTGTGCACTATATTCAGATTGTTAAAATGTAAAAACTTGAGTATTCGTTATATCGAGGTGTTTACTATTTAGAGTGTGCACAGTTGTACGGACGACTGACGTCTGGAATATGCGACAGACTGCAAGCGACATTTGTCAGATATTAAAATATACACGTTCTTATGGACACAGTTATGTAGTTGTRCAGCTGCGTCAATAAATGTGCCTTTAGAACTTGTGTATTTTAATAGTTGAAGGATATCGCTTGCAGTCAGTCGCGCTGTATGTGTCCCAACCGTCAGTATGATAGCGATGCATGTATAATAATATATGTATATATGTATGTATTCTATATGTATAAAAATGAAACCCGTTTTCCGTTGTCACGGCATCAGGCGTAAATGGCTGAACCGATTTGGCTGATTTTTTTTTTGT
>NW_017537196.1:40539-54697 GCF_001853355.1 Bactrocera latifrons | reverse complement strand
TTTTTATAGGTGCTGAAACGAACAAAAAAGTTAGTTCAATGAATTCATACAGACTGATGGTTCGGGAAAATGAAGACAATCACATCTTAAAGTGTCGGCGTCTATTTCACCAATATGCTGTGGATATGTACATATGTGAAAGCTGAAACTGAACGATTGACATTTATCAGGTTGAGCCAGGCAAAACTCCGTTCCGAGGAATATATTCATCTTCGGGATGCCATTAATGCTGATGGAAATGCACAGAATGTTGGTTGAACAACTATTCTCCCAGCAACATACGTCGGAAGCCCGTGACATATGCATGAATATGTCCTATGTACGACATTATGGCAAACCAGATTTGTTTATCATATTTACATGCAATCCAAAGTGTACAGAAATTCAACAAGAATTATTTACTAGCCAATCACGTATTGATCGCTATGATATCACTGCAAGGGTGTTCGGAATAAAATTAAAATCACTCACGGATTTTATTGTTAAGCATCGCGTGTTCGGCGAGACGCGCTATTGGATGTACTCAATTGAGTGGCAAATTCGCGGATTGCCACATGCACATATCCTCATTTGGTTGGTTGAGAGGATAAGACCGAATGAAATTGATAATTAGCAGAAATTCCCGATAATAATGAAGACCCACTGTTACATGAGGTTATTACAAAAAATATGATACATAGTCCATATGGAATAGTAAATCCCATTTCTCCGTGTATGGTTAAAGGAAAATGTTCAAAACGCTACCCAAGACAATTATTAATAGAAACTATTACTGGAAATGATGGATATGAACTCTATCGCCGTTTTGTTTTCCAAACAACTGCTCGATATTGGTAATGGTATTATTGCTGTTGACACATCATCTGGATATATTACATTGCCTACCAATTTTTGTAACTTTTGTGAATCAAAGACCGAACTCAAGGAGATGGTTTTCCAAACATTACTCAAAATTACGTAAATCACATTTGGTTAAGAGAACGTGTTATATTGGCCACAAAAAATTTTGATGTGAATGAATTGAATTTTCAGATTCAAGAGAAAATAGCTGGCGAATTGAAGAATTACAAATCAGTTGATTTCATTACTAACGAAGATGAAGTTGTCAATTATCCAACAGAATTTTTAAATTCGCTGGAATTGCCCGGCTTACCACTTGGTGTAACGATTGATGCGAGGCTCAACTTCAAAATGCATGTTGAAAAAGCGTGTGAAAAAGCGGCGCGTGTAAACATAGCCTTATCAAGAATAATGGCAAACATAGGAGGGCCGAAACAGAGCAGGAGAGCTCTTCTTGCCAAGGTAAGCCAGTCAATAGTAATGTATGCGGCGCCTGTATGGGGACCAGCATTAATACATAAGACATATGCTGGAGTGGCACAATCGGTATTCAGGCTGAGCGCTACCAGAATAGTCAGTGCATTTCGCACGGTGTCTAATGAAGCTGTCGGGGTTCTAGCAGGAATTATGCCTCCAGACATAATGGCTCTCGAACTTAAGCGAATATGATAAAAGTCGAAGCGCAGACCGAAAACTAACGGTGGCAGAGCGTAGAGTAGAAAGACAAGCCAGCTTAAACGAATGGCAACCGCGCTGGGATTCATCGAGCAAGGGGAGATGGRCATACCGCTTAATCGGTAACATACAAGCATGGATGGAACGAAAACACGGGGAGGTAGACCATTACCTGACGCAGTTCCTAACAGGACATGGATGCTTCAAGGAGTACTTGCATAAGTACGGTCACGAGGAGGGAGTAGCGTGCTCTTTCTGTGGTAGCAGTAACGAGAACGCAGAACACATATTTTTCCACTGTCGAAAATATACAAATGAGCGGCAATCTCTGGAAAAGGAAGTATGCAACCGAATAACACCAGACAATATAGTGACCTATATGTTGCACTCGAAGACTGTGTGGAATATAATGTAGAAGATGGCAGCCATGGTACTCCATGACCTGCGAAGAGTAGAACAGAGAAGAAGGACTTAATCTAGAGCAGCGAATATCGCTCTAATGACGTGAGCCTACAGGCTAAGCTTGCCCTGAGATGAAATGTGTAACGGCGGTCCCACAGGGCCTCAGTAAAGCTACAGGAGACGGAGTTAGGGTTTAGTACGTAGGCGTACCGCTTCGCAAGTCCAGAACAGTAGGTAATACTGAGTGTGCGTGGTCCCGAATGAGGTGTACCTATAGCGGGCAGTACGAATCGTGCATATTGCTACAGCAAAGTAGCAGTATCTATGTAAGATTCCCCCTCCGGCACAAAAAAAAAACAAAAAAAAAAAAAACAAAGTGTGTGTGTCGAAAGATAGTGAACAATGAAGATCTCAGAGAGAGGCAAAGCTCTCTCTTCTCTTTGTTCTTTCCCTCCCTGCCTAAGAACGTTTTTTCTTCCTTTGTATGCACATGCGTGCCCTACTTACTTACTTGAAGACAAGGAGAGCGTGCGGTTGTGTAAAATTAAATTAACTAAAAAACAATTGAATGGTTTTCTTTTATTTTGGCAAATCGGGCTGGTGTGTTCCTGGAGTTTGTACAAAGCTTTTAGTATATAAATTCAATAGAGACCCTATAAAGTATATTATATATAAATGATCAGTATGTTGAGCTGAGTCGATTTAGCCATGTCTGTCTGCTGTCTGTCCGTATATTTACGAACTAGACCCTCAGTTTTTAAGACATTGTTTTGAAATTTTTCAAACGCTATTTTATCTTCAAGAAGCTGCTCATTTGTCGTAACTGCCGATATCGGACCACTATAGCATACAGCTTCAATACAAACTGAAAGATCGCAATTAAGTTCTTGTATGGAAAACTTTCACATTTGATAATGTATCTTCACAAAAGTTAAAACAGCTTATTTTCTAAGATAATAATGTAATCTCCGAAGAAATCGTTCAGATCGATTTACTATAGTATTTGGCTTTCCTATAAACTCAACACATAGTTACTAAAAGAAATGCACATTTGAAGGGTATATTAGCTTCGGTGCAGCCGAAGTTAACATTTTTTCTTAATACTATGTGGTAGTGGAAAAAATAGATAAAATCTGCTCGATACTACCCCAACTACCATATACTACATATAATGGTTTTCATTTCACAACAAACCTTATGTATCTGTCTGTATAGCTGTTATGTATGTATATACTATATTGTATGTGTATATAAAATTCGATTCTAATGCTGACGTTTTACACCATAAAGTATATTATTTCCACTGATTTGATTCTTGCAAGTTGCAAGAGTATAAATTGTTCGGTTGCACCCGAACTTAGCTCTTTATTACTTGTTTTTATATACATACATAGATAAAGCTGATTACTTTGGCGGTCAGGTACTGAAAACGAATTTCGGTACAAATGGGGAATGTGCTGATAAGGAACTTCTCCAGAGGAGGAATGTGCAAAAAAAAAATTAGGGGTTTCACATAGTCTCATAAAGTTATAATTATAACGATCCAAAAACATAGAGTTCAGAGTTGTATTTGCATAAACTTATTTTAATATGCAATGCAAGAACAAATTTTTGTAACTAGTATAAAAATTTATGATTTACCAATGCTTTATGACACGTTGTGACTACCCTTGCTAACACTTATGTATGTTTTATTAAATATTCGCTAATATAATATTATTTATTATTATATACGCTATTAGGATATGACGATGCACATAGGCATTTGTGGACGGCTCCACTGCCAAGGAGAAGATGCTGCATTAGCAGCTGCGTGTCAAGGCAGGCGACACTGTTTGAATTCCCTAAAAGGGAAGATGTTCGACAGAGTTGGGCAAAGGCTTGCAACATAGTCGCATCGCCTTCCGATTCCCTTTTTATTTTTTGCAACCATTTTGAAACAGAGCATGTCACTAAATTCAAACTTTTGCATGGGGCTTCTCCTTGTTTGAGATTAGAGTCAGCACTAAATCATAGCTCGTCTAGTGACGACTCTGATTGGGTGTGGCCGCCCGTCACTAGAACATATGTTCGTCCTAAGGTAGCTGTAGGAGATAGTGAAGAGGACGACATAACTTTGATGGAATTTGAGAAACTTTCTATCCTTGAAGAAAAAAGATTAGGATTAGGGTCAGAAAGTAACTGCGAAGGCTTTGCATTAGACAGCTGCGAGCGATTTGCTCGATCCGCGCGTTATTATCAAAGTAATGCGCTGAAATTAAATAAAAAGGTCAAAGTATTAGAGAGGGTTATTCAAGATTTAGAAAAAAAACTTAAAGAACTACAAAAACGTGAAATAGTTGCGGATGAGAATTCCAGCCATGATGCTATTACATTCGCTAGGATGATCGTCACGAAACACACTTTTTTCAGTGACAATGATTAAAGACATTGGCACAAAATATTAATTATATGTCCACCAAAGCTTATAGTTTCATGCGTGACGATTTAGGTATCTCTTTACCGAGTAAAAGTTCTCTTTTGAGATGGCGCTCATTAGGTTTGTTGCTCCTGGCTTCGATGCCAATGTCATATCAAATTTAGGCAAAATTGCCAAAAATATGTCCGTTTTAGAACGTAATTGCGTTCTTTTATTTGATGAAATCATCATAAAGTCCGACCTAACTTATAATAGAGTTAGGGATATTATTGATGGGTTTGTAGACTATGGGGTAGGCCATCGGGAAATGAAGATAGGAAATAAGTGTTCTTTTTTTTCAAGTTCAAGTTGGAAATATGTGTTTTTATAATATATTTCCAAAGGCGGCCTTTTTACTCAAAATTTATCTAAAATTTTGAATAAAAATATCGCAGCACAAAAGTYCATTGGACTTAATGTTAAGACTTTAGTCTGCGATCAAGGGGCTTCGAATTCTTCAATTTTCAAATCAGTTGGAATTAGTGAAGAAAACCCCTTTAACATGTACGAAGGTTCTAAAGTGTATTGCTTATTTGACTGCCATCTAATTAAGTTCGTCCGTAATACGTTGCTGAAATATGATATTTCAACTCCTGATGGAATAGTTACTTTTAAAGATTTTAAAAAACTTTACTCAATTGACCAGAGCAATACACATTTTAAAATCTGTCCAAAACTAACTGAGGCCCATGTTTACTCTACCGTCTTTGATAAAATGTCCGTCAAATGTGCCACTCAGGTCTTTAGCAATTCGGTCGCGGCTGGCATCGAAATGGCTTACAGCCAAAATCTATTCGGCAGTGACGAATATTTAATAAAATGTATAAAGCCTACGCAGTTATTCGTCAAGAGGATGAATGATCTCTTTGATGATTTAGATTGTAAAATATTTAATTCGAAAAATCCCTTAAAATGTCCACTTTTGAGAAATTATTCCGGGAAGGTCCAACGCCTCTATGATCATATAGAGTTTGTAAAATCAATTAAGTTACCGAATGGTGTTCGGGTTAAGTGTATTGACGGTTTTCGCAATACAATTAGAGGAATGTTAATGTTGCCAGATGAGCTATTTAGGGATCAAAGGGAATTAGATTTTATATTCCTTGGGAAGTTGAATCAGGATGCGTTGGAGAATTTCTTTATAGAGTTCGAGCCAGTCAGGGTATTAATACCCATCCAACTGCCCATGAAATAAAGTACATTGTAGGTCGTCTAATATCTATGAAGATACTTAGACACAATTTTGAAAATAAGGGGGCAAATTGCCAGGATGATGACGATGTTAATTTAGATTGGAATTTAGGTCCCGAAGATCTTCAACGAATATGGTCATCATTCAAATGTTAGGTGTCTAATTTTGGTTTTTCCTCAATGGTTTGATCAAGCCGATGAGTGTTTTGCTCACAAGATAAAATTGTTGAAGTATTTAGTGACAGTACTGCTCTTTAAAAATTCAAAGAGGTTTGTGAAAAAAGAAGTAATTAGGGAACGACATCGGAAGCACGATGAAAAAATAAAAAAAAAATTAAAAATAAGTCAGAACCCTTTGACTACCGAACGTTTTACTTTTGGTTAAGTAATGAATTTGCAAAATAATATAATAATATACTAACTTTATTAATATTTTTGATTTTATTCTATTTACAGTTTTTTTTATTTTGAGTTTTTTCTTAAATTTTCAGCTCTTCTTCTACTTCCAGTCTTTTTTATTATCTCTCCATTTTTTTTTAACGTTGCAACTGAGCCTAGCTTTTAGCAGGTGAAATTAAAAGACTTAATTTAATTATTAAGTCGTGTGAGAAATTTCCATTTTAAATGGAATATTTCGTAATTCACCTTTATGTTAAATTTTTTTTTTTTTATTAATAACTAATTTAACTAAAATCTTGAAATTGTTAGTTTTAAATAAAAATATTTCAATAGAAATACACTTATTTTATAAAAAAGCAAAAAAAAGTTGTCTTTATTTAAAGTAAAAGCATTTTGGATTTGATTCAGTTTATTGTTTTGTGTTGAATACAATACTCGCGGCAGACTGCAACGACATCTGTGAAATATTAAAATACACACGTTCTTATGGACGGACCTATTTTGACAGCTGCACGACTACACGACTGCAGGCCGACAGTTGTCGTTCTTGCTAACTTCAATTTAATTATGTATTTGCCAACGGCAGTAGGACGATAGTAGAGATGACAGTAGAATGGAAGACAGAGAGATGGAGGTAGAGTGGTGATGCCACTAATATGTAAAATATAAAATTATTTTAAAAATAAAAGCATAAAATAGCTCTGACGATGCTTGAGTAACAAGTTTTGTGTTAACTCTTCCTCTCTTAAATCGATTGTCCCCAATCGATGTTGCTCGTAGGGTGAGCCGTTGTTATTTGCAAAATAGGACCTTTCTGCACGTTTAGTACGTTCTCTGTACTAGATTCGGGTGACAAATATACCTTTTGACGATTTTTATATAGAAATGCTATAAATATTATAGTTATTACAATTATTATTATATCAGAACTTAAGCTAAGTATTGAGGAACTGTCGCTTTTATTTATCAAAATTCAATATTGCTTTCATGCTGGAGTTGTTTTACATACAATGTTTCCAGTCTTAATTCTTTACTAGTAAAATTTATATTTTCTTTAATTTTAGTTATGACATTTGGTAATATAAAGGATTCATATACTTTTTTCTTTACATTCGCATATGATTTATTAAATACACTTATTTCGCAATTTTTAAATTTTATTAAAAAGGTTCCTCTTTGTTTTATATTTTGTTTATTACAATTTTGTGTAATTTTTGATTGGAAGTTTTTAAAGATTAGTGTGCCTGGTAGCACCTCATTGACAGATTTCTCATTGCAAATTCTGAGCTTAAAATCTGCTTCTTCGAATTTTAACATATTTTTTAAACATTGATCTTTTTTTCTAATTAAATTTTTCTCTAGATTATCTTTAATTTCTAAATTGTACATATTATTGTCCTTATCTATTAATACATCATATTTGTCTAAAACTAATGATTTATTGTTTATATTGGGAAGGGGTTCAATTTTAATTTGGGATAAGATGTTGTTGGAATATTGGGGTATGAGGATGGTTATAATGATCGTGTTATTGTGGAAAAGTACCGCTGTTTTTATGTGGCTATATCCTTCGAAATCGGTAATGAATTGAATGTCGTCTTCCAAAGTCTTAATCCTATTCTGCGCTGTTTCTTTAAGTCCGTTCATGTAATTACTGACAATAATTTGCTGCTTATTTATATGGTCCGTAACGTTGTTTATTTGTCAGGAATTAAGGTTGCTAAAGTATAGTAAATTATTAATATTTTGTGCATCTGTTCTTTCGCTTTTATGCAATTGTGTAAGTGTGTCGTAAATTCCTTTTTCGTCATCGCTGTCCATGGTACCTGCTATGTATTTCAGTCCTTTCCCTATGATATCAAAGAGACCTCGTTTAGATTTAAAATGTGGGTGTAAACCTTCTAGCTTCGCTTCTAATAAAATGAAATTTTTGTGAGTTGTGTCAAGCAATTATCTGTCCTCAAAAGTAGTTGTCTTTAGTGTATTAATGTTGTCTGAAATAAGTGAAAGTGTTTTCTCATATCTGGTTAAGTTGATAAAATGTAGGACTTTATCATAACTGTTGATTGTCCTTACTTCCCCTGTCTTAATTGGTAGATATCCATTGTTGTTTGTCAAGTCCTGAACGTCAATTTGTTGGGCTTTTATAGTGGGTGCCAATATAATTAGAATGAGGTAAATTTGTAGGTTCTCCATTTTGAGGTTTTTCCACCTGCAAGTAATTTTTTCCTTAACATTCTTAACATTGTTTTTGTGAACAATCCTGCCTGTTTTAGTTTTAACGGTGGTATTATAATTCTGCGCGACAATTTCCTTCCTAAATCTAGGTGATAACTTAGTCCCTAATCTCTTATCTATTGTAACAAAAATTTCGTTTCCCTCAAAATATTGTTTGGGTGGCGTTCGGTTTTTGTTCTCCTTACAAGTAACGCATTTCTTTATTATCTTGTTTATTTTATTTTCCATACTTGGAAAATAGAATTTTTCTAAAATTTGTATCCTATTCTCTTTGCAATTTCTATGCGCTCTCTTATGCTCTTTTATAATAATATTATCCTGCTCTTCCTCGTTTTTTATATCTTCTACTTGGAGCTGCGAAAACCTAATCTTGTATTTATCAAAATGTAAGGCGTAAATATCCTGAATCTTRCCCATAATGTGCTCCTCTGTTTTGATACAGTTTAATACGGCCGGATTTAAATATCTTTTTAAAATAGAAATTAAATTTTGCTCATAGTAATCAGGCTCGGTTAGTATATGACGGTGGTAGGTGGKAAATATTATTTTAAACTGATATGTGGATGTTACATCCTTGTTTAAAAATATTTGATTTTTAAACGCATTAGGTGGAGCTTCTACGCAGTGTATTAAATTAAATCTGATTCTTGGTGTGGGATTCTTGAGAGTGCGTCGGCCACGACGTCTGTTCTACCTGACTTATAGTGCATTTCATAACTATATTCTTCTAATATTGCCTTCCAGCGTTTCGTCTTGCTATTCGCATTCTTGTTGCTTAACGCATAAGTTAATGGTTGACGATCGGTGAATATTTTTAGTCTGGCCGATCCATACAGATAATTTCGAAATGAATTCAATGCCCAAATGATGGCTAACATTTCTTTTTCGTTGGCGGCATAATGCTCTTCCGCTTTGCTTAATGTCCTAGCTAAAAATGCTATTGGTCTATCTGACTGAGACAATACTGCGCCTATGGCGAAGTTGGAAGCATCCGTGGTCAGCTCAAATTCTTTGCTGTAATCCGGATACGTGAGGATGATATGCTCTGAGATTAGGGAGTTTTTTGTTTTCGTGAAAGCTTCTATCGTTTCTTTATTCAAAGTTATTTTTATGTGAGTAGATTTATTCTTTGACCTACGACCGTCTTCCCCTCTTAAAATAGATGTTAGGGGTTTTGCAAGTTTAGCGTAATCTCTTATAAAACGCCAGTAGTACCCTGACATGCCGAGGAAGCTGCGAAGTTGTTTTTAATTTTGTATTTGTGGAAAGTTTGAAATAGCTTCAACTTTTTTTTGATTGGTTCTTATGCCAACTGGTGTGATTACATATCCTAAGAATTCTACTTCWTTTTTGAAAAATTTACATTTTCCTAAGTGCACTTTCATATTAGCATTTTCTAGTGTTTCAAACACCTTACAAATATGTCCGAAATGTTCCTCTTCTGTTTTACTAAAAACAATTATATCATCAACATACACGTAGCAACATTTCCCTATCTGTTCTCTTAATATATAAATAATGCGCGTTGGAAAATAGATGGCGCATTTTTTAGGCCAAATGGTAGTCGAGTAAACTCGTACTTGTACTCGTACTCGTACTCGTACTGTTTTACTAAAAACAATTATATCATCGATATACACGTAGCAACATTTCCCTATGTGTTCTCTTAATATATCATCTAATGCGCGTTGGAAAATAGATGGCGCATTTTTTAGGCCAAATGGTAGTCGAGTAAGCTCGTACTTCCCATTGTTGATAGAGAAAGCAGTTTTTTCTATATCAGATTTTTTAGTGGAATCTGGTGAAAACCACTTTTTAGGTCGAGAACTGAGAAGAAATTGCTATTACCTAATTGAGAAATTACCTCTGTAATTTCCGGAATGGGGTATCTGTCCGTTCGTTACTTTGTTTAATTTCCTATAATCAATGACCATACGGTATTGTTAATTTCCTGCCTCGTCTGCCTTCTTCGGTACAATCCACACTGGGGAGTTGTACGGTGATCTAGATGGTCTAATTATACCATCGCTTAAAAGCTTTTCTACCTAAGATTCCACTTCCTGTTTCAATGCTGCAGGATATGGAAAGAATTTTGTGTAAACAGGGGAATCGGATGTTGTCCGAATTTGTCCGACAACTTTTGTGGTATAAGTTAGCTATTCGTCAGGTTCGGAAAAAAGATTTGGGTATTTATTTACAATGTTTTCCATCGTGTGCATTTGATTTTTTGACAGGTTTCCCTCATCTGTATTAATTGCGTTCACTCACTGTGAGGGGAGCTGCTTGAGGTGAACTTTAAAGCCGTTACTCATGTAATTTTCACCAGTGTATATAATGGCTTTAAATTATCGAAGGGTATCATTCCCTA
This sequence comes from Bactrocera latifrons, assembly GCF_001853355.1. Lineage (NCBI taxonomy): Eukaryota > Metazoa > Arthropoda > Insecta > Diptera > Tephritidae > Bactrocera > Bactrocera latifrons. The sequence continues at coordinate 44,126 of NW_017537196.1, read as the reverse complement.
AAATACTGTCAAATGTTTTGAGAAGCGGCATTAGATAAAATTTAATTTTATCTTTTAATTTAAAAAGTCGACCATAAGTATGTTCTCTGATTTCTAAATTTCCCACAACAGATTTTTCAAAAAAGGGACTGTCGTTTTTGATTCTTTTTTTTTGCCAGCTCTGGCTTAACATAGTTTATACTGGAACCTGTATCCACTAGAAATTTTAAAATTCTGCCGCCCTCCGCCTTTACTTCGAAGAAGGGGAGCGAAGAGCTAATTATTCTAAAAAATGGATATCGCGTGGTTCACCAAATTGTCCGTATTCCTGTGAAGCTGTGTCAGTGTGAAATGTTCGTTGCTCTCTCCTTCGCTGTTGATTCGGAAATTTTTGTGAGCTCTTGCCAAAGTGCTCATTTGCTTGGGGTCTGTTCATATACTTAACGCGACGAGAGTGTATGCTCGGGTCGACGCCCATGGGCTCTGGACGTGGCTGCTTTTTCGGAGGTCTCTGGGGGTTATTATCATAGTGAATATTGTTATATTGTTGTTGTCTTGGTTGCCAGTTTGTCCGCTGTGGTTGGGGTAAATGCGCTAGCTGGGGTTAAAATTGGTGCCTTTGTGGCTGTGGAAAATTCCTTCTTGGAGGTAAGGGTGCAGGCTGTACTGGTTTTGCATTGTACGCATGGTTCATACGAAAGGTTTGGTTCTGTTGTTTTAAACAGAGATGAAGAACCTGCGGTAGGTCTGCCGGCTCCCGTATCCCTAATAGTCTAGGTAAATCCCAGTTAAGCCCTCTTATAAAAGTATCTAATGCTTTGTCCCTATATGATTGCGTCAGCATGTGAAGGAATTCGTCGCCCATATCGAGACAACCTAATTTATTTAGTATCAATGAAAGATGACTATACACCTGTTGATAGAAATCTGAAACTGTTCTATTTCCTTGGACCAATGTGGTCATTTGACATTCTAATGTTGACAAGTCGCGCTTGTCACCGTTATGCATAATTAGACATTTGGAAACTGATTGCCAATCAAGTGCTTCCAATGCCGCATCGGCATTGCCTATTATATTGTTCCGTATTACGCTTAAAATTCCCTAATACTTCGGTGTCCCCTTTTGAGGTTCATATATAGCTAAAATCTTTTCTACGCTTTTTTCCACGAGTTGAATTCTCCTGGATTTCCAGAGTCTTTACTATGTCTGAAGCTATAGTAGCTATGAGCCTGGACAGGTTGTCCATGCTCAATTGTGCATTTTGGGATGTCTGAGGGGTATTAGGTGCTGAATTGGGGGGAAGGATTGGAGGGCGGATTATATTATTAGGGTTCGCCATTTGTATATTTTAAATATTCTTAGTACAATAATATAATATAATAATATTCCTAATGTAATGTCTAAGTACTTAGTTACTATGGGCTGCTTCCACTTACTGGGTTGTTGGGGATTCTGTTGTCTTTGCTGCTACTATGAGCTGTATGTGTTTGTTGTTGGGGTGTTGTTATTGTATTAATGCTTGTTGTTGCTGTTACTCCTGTTGTTGTTGTATTAATGCTCGTTGTTGCTGTTACTCCTGTGCAGTTGTATTAATGCTTGTTGTTGCTGTGGCAGCTGCATGCAATTTTTATTTTATTTTTTCAAATTTATATTTATATTTGTTTCACGTGTCGTTTTTAGTTTTACTCTAAATTTTATTCATAATATCTCCGCGTTTTTATACACATTGTCATAGATTTTTTAATTAACAAATAACACTTTGTCGTTTTTAATTTTTCACTTATTTAGACACTCGCGAATAGAGTTGGCTAGCAACTAGTGCTTCCCGTTTGCTTTACGATACTAGGGGGAATTTCTTCCTCTATTATTTATAGCTTTTTTTTAGCTCCGGCGCCAGTTAAGCTTTTTAGTTATAAAATAACTAAAAAAATATAATTTTTTCACGGAGCTGCATTGGGGCAGCGTTACCGCGTATCTTTATTTGAGTTTTCAAACTGAAACTTCACTTAACCGAAGTACAATATTTATACCTAATTCTAACTTAAATAATTATAAGTGGCGTGACGCTGACCATGCACTTTCTGGTGCATTTCGGTCACACGAGTTACATGTACGAATACGTACGTAAAAATACCTGACAAGACAATTGACAAATATGATGAACTGTTAATGCAAATTGCAACATAACACCGTTTCGGGCTTTTGCAATTTGCTTAAACAAATAAAATAATCAAAATATAATTCAACAAGTGAAATTCTTAAGAATTATGGGAATTAATAAATGTATGCTTATTCAGCAATTATATGTTAAAAGTAAGTTAATAAGCAAGTTGTAATTAGAATAAGCTTCATTTTAAGTCAATTTTATAAAATAAAGTAGTCTGTTCCTAATTGCCATCAATGTCATCTCGTTGCAATACAAATTGATTTATTTTACTTTTTTAAAAACCCGTTCACCGCGACGCAACACGAAATTGTGATAAAGGATAGTGATAAAGGAAACTATAACACCTAAAAAAATCTTGCGAATCTGTAGCCAACTTAGGAAGTTGACCAGACGCTCCGGGATATTACAAAATTAAAATAAAATAATTTTTCGCATTGAAAAAGACCATAAATAAAAGGCGTTAACCCTTCGAAAATAACCGAAAAAAATTTGTTTTTCGCAGTGCAAACGACTATAAATAAAAGGCGTTAAATCACCGAAAATAACTGAAAAAAAAAAAACAAGTTTTGCCATGAACAAGAAAGCAAAAACAAAAACAAAACGTGGAGTTATCAACATCGAGTGGCAAAAATTCTTCGATAACAACAGAAAAATGGAACAGGAACAGATTCGGTTAGGCAAAATTTTTCACAAAATAAAGGAAATGTTGATAACAATTCTAATCAATTTAGACAAAATTTCCAACAGAAAGGAAATAGAGATAATAATTCTCACCAATATGGGCAAAGGTACCCAACATATAAAGATTATAGGGATAATAATTCAGGCAGAGAAAGGAGAAATATAAGCTCAAATCAATTAAGGTTAGATAAAGGAGAGCCTATGGAAATAGATAACATAGAATTCGATCAAGAGAGATCTCAAATGGCAGGACACCCTAGCAGCAGAAGCAGCCAAAACCGCTTGCAAATGTCTAGGCAAAGCTATAGAGAGCTTGAAGATTGTTCAGAAGCTAAAAATTCAGATCTAGAGAGATCCCGAATAGCAGGACACCCTAGCAGCAGAAGCAGTCAAAATCGCTTGCAAACGCCTAGGCAAAGCTATAGAGAACTTGAAGAATATAGAGAAGGCAATGAACAAATTTTTTTTTTTACAAGGAAGTCTCGGAGAGCTTACCAATAGTAGTAATAACAATTAAAAATAAAAAAATATATTGCGCTTATAGATACGGSAGCGAACATAAGTTTTGTAGACTCTGAATTGAGCGAATTTCGAAAAATTCCACTTAAAAATAATATAACAATCAGAACAGTAACAAGCAAGGAAACAATTATCCATGAAGTGCATACGGAAGCACCAAAAGAATTCAATTTACCTGAAAAAGCGTATATAAGATGGAGATCGACATCATTAAAAAATAGGAAATATAATTTCATAATA
>NW_017537196.1:37605-39184 GCF_001853355.1 Bactrocera latifrons | reverse complement strand
GATGAAATTTCAGAGCATGACCTAAATATAGTTAACAATTTAGATGACGATACATCAATGCAAACAATACATTCAGCAGAAGAAAATTTACAAGATCATTTTTATATAAAGGAGGAGATAGTTAATAAATATAAAACCCAAATTATTTTGACAAACAACAAGGCAGAAGAACTACAACAGATACATGGAAAAAGAATTAATTTTATTTCAGAGTATAATTTCGATAAATTGAGTGAAATATTTGAAAAATATATAACAAAAGGAAAAGTAGGAATTTATTCAGAATTATCCGAGCGACAGTACAATATAGTACAAGGGAAACTAATAGAAATGTTCTCAAATGATAAAATATTACAATTTATAAAGAGCACAATGAGAGCACAGGATGTAGAAACAGAAGTGGAAGCTGTTAAACAAATTTCGTTGTATCTTATTAGAGAAAGTATGCATTCGGGCATACAAGAAACATGTAATCAACTTAGAAATAAAAGTTATTATCCTAAATTAGGAGAGTTAATACAAATGGTAATTAACCAATGCGAAATATGTCAAGAAGTAAAATATGATARGAGACCTATCAAATAAAAATTGTTTCATACAGAAATGCCTACGAAGAGTAATGAAATAATCCACATAGACACCTATGTAATGAAAAKATTCCATTTTTTAACAATTATAGACAAATTTTCCAAATATGGAGTAGCATATCCTTTAACTGATAGAAATCACATAACATTCATCGAACAATTAGAAGACTATTTTACCAAAATAGGAAAACCGAAGATAGTAGAGAAATAGTAGATGACAATGAACTTAATGCTACAAGAAATAAAGAATTTTTAAATAATGAAAATATAGAACTCCATTTAACCAAACCCAACAGTCATGCAGGTAATACAGACATCGAAAGATTCCATAATACAATTTCAGAAAAATTTAGAATGTTATATAAATTAAATAAAAATGTATCAGTTAAACACCTAATTCAAAAAGCTATTAGGAATTRTAATGATAGATTTCATTCTACAATAAAATTCACACCCAACGAGGTACATAACAATAAAGTAGATAAAGAGATAGTAAGAAAAAATTTAGAACAGCAAAAAGAAAAGACAATCAACAAACTAAATAGGAACAGGGAAGACTATACAGAACAAAGAACGGAAGGATTTAAAAAAATTATATAGCAGTTAGGCACAAGGAACAACCTAAATATAGAAAACAAAACTTAGAAAAAATCCATACTAGTAATATAAAAAGACCTTTAAAATTTACAAATAATGTGGACAATAATAGCTTTAATGACACAACATTGTAACGAGACAATAGATTGGACAGAATTAAAATAGAAAAAGATTCAATAAATAAGCTTATATATGAGGAATACAAACAAACTTTATATTTAGACCAGTATACCAAAATTCAGTTGTTAAAAAATAAAAGAGAACACATACAAGAAAATGTTGCATCGGCTAAATATGGGATAATACACCCGAATATTTTAACTAAAATATCTACAACTAGGAACAGTAATTGTTAATAATACATTTCTAGTATTTGGAATAAAAATACCAAAAAA
>NW_017537196.1:31273-37572 GCF_001853355.1 Bactrocera latifrons | reverse complement strand
CTGTTTTACTAAAAACAATTATATCATCGATATACACGTAGCAACATTTCCCTATGTGTTCTCTTAATATATCATCTAATGCGCGTTGGAAAATAGATGGCGCATTTTTTAGGCCAAATGGTAGTCGAGTAAGCTCGTACTTCCCATTGTTGATAGAGAAAGCAGTTTTTTCTATATCAGATTTTTTAGTGGAATCTGGTGAAAACCACTTTTTAGGTCGAGAACTGAGAAGAAATTGCTATTACCTAATTGAGAAATTACCTCTGTAATTTCCGGAATGGGGTATCTGTCCGTTCGTTACTTTGTTTAATTTCCTATAATCAATGACCATACGGTATTGTTAATTTCCTGCCTCGTCTGCCTTCTTCGGTACAATCCACACTGGGGAGTTGTACGGTGATCTAGATGGTCTAATTATACCATCGCTTAAAAGCTTTTCTACCTAAGATTCCACTTCCTGTTTCAATGCTGCAGGATATGGAAAGAATTTTGTGTAAACAGGGGAATCGGATGTTGTCCGAATTTGTCCGACAACTTTTGTGGTATAAGTTAGCTATTCGTCAGGTTCGGAAAAAAGATTTGGGTATTTATTTACAATGTTTTCCATCGTGTGCATTTGATTTTTTGACAGGTTTCCCTCATCTGTATTAATTGCGTTCACTCACTGTGAGGGGAGCTGCTTGAGGTGAACTTTAAAGCCGTTACTCATGTAATTTTCACCAGTGTATATAATGGCTTTAAATTATCGAAGGGTATCATTCCCTAAAATACTGTCAAATGTTTTGAGAAGCGGCATTAGATAAAATTTAATTTTATCTTTTAATTTAAAAAGTCGACCATAAGTATGTTCTCTGATTTCTAAATTTCCCACAACAGATTTTTCAAAAAAGGGACTGTCGTTTTTGATTCTTTTTTTTTGCCAGCTCTGGCTTAACATAGTTTATACTGGAACCTGTATCCACTAGAAATTTTAAAATTCTGCCGCCCTCCGCCTTTACTTCGAAGAAGGGGAGCGAAGAGCTAATTATTCTAAAAAATGGATATCGCGTGGTTCACCAAATTGTCCGTATTCCTGTGAAGCTGTGTCAGTGTGAAATGTTCGTTGCTCTCTCCTTCGCTGTTGATTCGGAAATTTTTGTGAGCTCTTGCCAAAGTGCTCATTTGCTTGGGGTCTGTTCATATACTTAACGCGACGAGAGTGTATGCTCGGGTCGACGCCCATGGGCTCTGGACGTGGCTGCTTTTTCGGAGGTCTCTGGGGGTTATTATCATAGTGAATATTGTTATATTGTTGTTGTCTTGGTTGCCAGTTTGTCCGCTGTGGTTGGGGTAAATGCGCTAGCTGGGGTTAAAATTGGTGCCTTTGTGGCTGTGGAAAATTCCTTCTTGGAGGTAAGGGTGCAGGCTGTACTGGTTTTGCATTGTACGCATGGTTCATACGAAAGGTTTGGTTCTGTTGTTTTAAACAGAGATGAAGAACCTGCGGTAGGTCTGCCGGCTCCCGTATCCCTAATAGTCTAGGTAAATCCCAGTTAAGCCCTCTTATAAAAGTATCTAATGCTTTGTCCCTATATGATTGCGTCAGCATGTGAAGGAATTCGTCGCCCATATCGAGACAACCTAATTTATTTAGTATCAATGAAAGATGACTATACACCTGTTGATAGAAATCTGAAACTGTTCTATTTCCTTGGACCAATGTGGTCATTTGACATTCTAATGTTGACAAGTCGCGCTTGTCACCGTTATGCATAATTAGACATTTGGAAACTGATTGCCAATCAAGTGCTTCCAATGCCGCATCGGCATTGCCTATTATATTGTTCCGTATTACGCTTAAAATTCCCTAATACTTCGGTGTCCCCTTTTGAGGTTCATATATAGCTAAAATCTTTTCTACGCTTTTTTCCACGAGTTGAATTCTCCTGGATTTCCAGAGTCTTTACTATGTCTGAAGCTATAGTAGCTATGAGCCTGGACAGGTTGTCCATGCTCAATTGTGCATTTTGGGATGTCTGAGGGGTATTAGGTGCTGAATTGGGGGGAAGGATTGGAGGGCGGATTATATTATTAGGGTTCGCCATTTGTATATTTTAAATATTCTTAGTACAATAATATAATATAATAATATTCCTAATGTAATGTCTAAGTACTTAGTTACTATGGGCTGCTTCCACTTACTGGGTTGTTGGGGATTCTGTTGTCTTTGCTGCTACTATGAGCTGTATGTGTTTGTTGTTGGGGTGTTGTTATTGTATTAATGCTTGTTGTTGCTGTTACTCCTGTTGTTGTTGTATTAATGCTCGTTGTTGCTGTTACTCCTGTGCAGTTGTATTAATGCTTGTTGTTGCTGTGGCAGCTGCATGCAATTTTTATTTTATTTTTTCAAATTTATATTTATATTTGTTTCACGTGTCGTTTTTAGTTTTACTCTAAATTTTATTCATAATATCTCCGCGTTTTTATACACATTGTCATAGATTTTTTAATTAACAAATAACACTTTGTCGTTTTTAATTTTTCACTTATTTAGACACTCGCGAATAGAGTTGGCTAGCAACTAGTGCTTCCCGTTTGCTTTACGATACTAGGGGGAATTTCTTCCTCTATTATTTATAGCTTTTTTTTAGCTCCGGCGCCAGTTAAGCTTTTTAGTTATAAAATAACTAAAAAAATATAATTTTTTCACGGAGCTGCATTGGGGCAGCGTTACCGCGTATCTTTATTTGAGTTTTCAAACTGAAACTTCACTTAACCGAAGTACAATATTTATACCTAATTCTAACTTAAATAATTATAAGTGGCGTGACGCTGACCATGCACTTTCTGGTGCATTTCGGTCACACGAGTTACATGTACGAATACGTACGTAAAAATACCTGACAAGACAATTGACAAATATGATGAACTGTTAATGCAAATTGCAACATAACACCGTTTCGGGCTTTTGCAATTTGCTTAAACAAATAAAATAATCAAAATATAATTCAACAAGTGAAATTCTTAAGAATTATGGGAATTAATAAATGTATGCTTATTCAGCAATTATATGTTAAAAGTAAATTAATAAGCAAGTTGTAATTAGAATAAGCTGCGTTTTAAGTCAATTTTATAAAATAAAGTAGTCTGTTCCTGATCGCCATCAACGTCACCTCGTTGCAATACAAATTGATTTCTTTTACTTTTTTAAAAACCCGTTCACCGCGACGCAACACGAAATTCACGCGCCGGAAGTTGTAAAACGATGCTTGAGTAACAAGTTAACTTACATATATTTGTTTCAACAGAATCATAGACACTTTTACAAACACACGTTGCATATGAGCAAGCGCAAAATCAACAGAAGCATACACACTTTTACAAACACACATCGCATATGAGAAAGCGCAAAATCAATAGAAGCATACACACTCTAAAAACATACATCGCATATGAGCAAGCCCAAAATCAACTCTTATTCGTGTACAACGTTGCACTCGGAAGTCAATATGTCTTATTTACATATTTGCATACATACATTCCATGACAAATACCGTCAAACCCGGTTACATGGATAATATGATACGAGACTCTTTGATTGGAGAGAGAGCTGTCAAAACTCGCATTTTGTATAACATTTGCCAATGATGCCACTGCTGAAAAATATTAGATTAGGTATTTTATAAGTTATACAAAACACTAAATTAAACACTTTGAAAATGCATACATATATAAATGCTAAAATGCAAAATCATTAATTAATTTACATAAGCATTTATTTTGCCAAAATATGTTCGCACAGTTCAATGAAATTTCATTTCACACTAATTTTGTCAGGTAACTATAGCGGTTTACTTCTGGCATCGCGCTCTTCTGAAATAAACTGTCAGAAATTCCCTGATCTCCATCGCTGTCAAATAATCAGGGAACGCGTTTGAGAGAAAAAGAGAGCCAATGCTAAAGTCTCGTACCGTATCATACATGCCGGTTACGTACCACAATCAAACATACAGATTTATGTGGTTTGTTATAAATAAAAATATAATATGGTACATAATCGAGTGTGTATAATTAAGCGAAAGTTAAGTACCTTTATTATTTAAAAATATTTTTTATAATATCTTAAAAAACAAAATGTGGGATGCGGCAAGACACAGGCAGTTAAAAGGTATTGGCTTTACACCGGAATACTACTTAACTTGGATTGACTGTACACATAAAGCAGAGGATTATTGAATATTTTCTTTGAAAAATGCTTGAAATTGAAAATCGACAAATAACATATGTTGTCAATTTTATTTTAATATATTTTCATACTTATATTTGCGGGGCTGACACGTTTTCCTTCTCATACATTTCAGAAATATATTCAATTTATGATTTTTAGCTTTTGAGGTCGTCGCGAAACTCAAAGGCATGCTCGGGGAGAGGTGTACGAAATTGATTTTATGAATGAATCAATTTTGTTCACTGAACGTGCGCTTGCGTTCATGAATGAAAACTTTGTTGTTGTGGAATTTACTATAAATTCTGACGTGGGCAATTTGGCTGCCATATTGATTTCTGATGCTATTAGTGACTGTTGTTGTTTTTGTAGAACAATATTTGTAATTCTTGCAGGTAATATATTTACATGTGTACGCATATACATATGTATGATGATGACAATATTTTTAAACTTTAGGGCGACATATTTACAGGTGAACGCATATAAATATGTATGATGTGTATGTATATTACATAGTACTCATTCATAGTCGAAAGGAAACAGCAAAATTTGGCTGCTGCATCAATAACGGTAGTCAAAAATGTAACAGCAAAAGTATTGATACGTTCGAGCCCCGATGTAGCTAGCACGCAGAATAAAGGTATATTTGACTTGTGATGTATGGGAAAAAAATATTGTTTGCAGACCATTTCCAGTATAACCTGATACGTTCATTTATTGGCATCGAAGTAAAATATTTTTCGTGTACAATCATGTTTCGAAAAGAATTGACATTAGGAGAGAGACAAATTGTGGTACGTATGCATAAGAACAGGACGCCCTAGGAAGCTTAATGAGAGAGGTGAACGATTTATCAAGAGAACAATGGAGAAAAATCCATTCGGAAGTGCAATATAGCAACTGTATTGGAAACATGTTTAAATACCATTGTTGCATCGAATATAGTGCGCAGATCAATAAAAAGAAATGGATTTAAGTCATGCATTGCTGGAAAAAAGCCCTTTGTCAGTGACGTTAATAGAAACAAACGGCTGGATTTTGCAAAAACGTATAACCTCAAAGAATTTGACTTCTGGGATAATATTATTTTTTCCGACGAATCAAAATATAATATTTTCGTTTTTATCGATGAAATTATGACAAAAGAAGTATGTTTGAAAGTTCTTCAAGAAAATGTCTTACAAAGTGCGGAAAAAATGGGACTGTCTAGCGGATTTTATTTCCAGCAGGACAACGAACCCGAACATACTGCACACATAGTGAAGATGTGGCTAATACACAAGGTACCCCATTTGTTATTAACACCTCCACAAAGTCCAGATCTCAATCCCATCGAGCAGTTATGCGATCATTTACAAAAACACTACATTACTTAAAAAAATTAACTTAAAAGATTGYTCCAAGTAGAATGGCAAAATATCAGTTCAGATTACACAAAAAAATTGATTAATTCCATGCCTGACCGATTAAAAGAAGTTGTTCGATTACGACTATACCCCACTAGGTATTAAAGGTATTTTTGGTCAACTTATTATTAAGGTTTTTTATACATTTTCACTTTTTTTCCAGGAGTATCAACACTTTTGCTGTGTGAATTTTAGAATGTCCTTGGTTTTTGATTTTTTTTTATATAATGAAATACTTTTTAATCTAATTTTTTATATTTCTCACATGAGAAAAAATGCATTTATTTAATTTTAATTAGTAAATGGAAATATTCAAGGAATTTTATGATATATTTTATAAAATGTCTTCGAAGTGGTAGGATATCAAGACTTTTGCTTTACACTGTATGTACATTCATATCTGCACGTGCAAGTATATATGCATATGTTGTAATAAAATTAATCTCAATTGGTAACAATTTTATTACAAAATATTAGGAAATTATATCACGTAAAAACAAAATAAAACAAGAAAAAACGTTAACTTCGGTTGCACCGAAGCTAAATACCCTTCACAGGTGCATTCATGTTAGTAACTATATGTTCAGTTTGTATGGAAGCTATATGCTATAGTGAGCCGATCTGAACAATTTTTTTCGGAGATTACATTGTTGCCTTAGAAAATTATCTATACCAAATTTCGTGAA
>NW_017537196.1:23003-31113 GCF_001853355.1 Bactrocera latifrons | reverse complement strand
TGAAGAGAAAATGGTGTTTGAAAAATTTCAAAACGATATCTTAAAAACTGAGGGACTAGTTCGTATATATACAGACAGACGGACAGACAGACAGACGGACATGGCTAAATCGAATCAGCTCAACATACTGATCATTTATATATATACTTTATAGAGTCTCCGACGCTTTTTTCTGGGTGTTACAAACTTCGTGACAAAATTAATATACCCTGTTTAGGGTATAAATATTAAATGTCCAAATTGACTATCAATGATACATGCAAATATACATAGGTGTTAAATGATGAAGGCAGTGCATTTTGAAGAATTCCATAATCATATATTTAGGTATAAAGTCGATTTTCTTGTATACGCACATTAAGCTATCGATATTTAGCTGCTTCAAATCATTAAGTTCGCATATTTAGGCGCGTGTTAACTCGGCTATAATCGCGTAAGTGGTGTCTACGCCAATCAAGAAGAAGAAGAAGAAGTTAAATGATGAAAAGTAGGATTTATATAAATTGATTATTAGAATATTAGTATTTTATGATGATATGTTATGTACAATATACATTGGTATGCATTATCAAACATAAGAAATACTCAAAAAGTAGGTCTTATTTGCAGATTGTAAATAAATATTACTTAGAAATAGCAAATGTGGTTTAACTAAAATGCTATCACTTTTGTATGCATTCCCAAAAATTTCAAAACGAAATTCATATCAATAATAATGAAAAAAAAAATCAAAAACGAAATTTATATCAATAAATATGATTCCATATACATAAACGTATATGCAAAGAGAATAGCATGCGGCTATCAAAGCAAGTATCAGAGCATAATTTTCATTACATGATCAGCTCTGTTCACTCATCTCTGTTAAAATTTCTCCTTCCGAGCCAAAAGTGGTGAAATCCACAAATAGAATTTTGTTAGCTCTTGATAGTTCACACGCTGGTCCGCAATTGAACCTTCTCTATATCAGAGAACGTCTATCATAGAGAAGGTTCACGGCGCGGAGATCGTAAAAATATTTTTGGCTAATACGGTCGAGATGAGCCAGTTTCACCATTGCAAGCTCGGCAGGAGAAATTTTMACATTTTCGTTTGAACAGAGCTGAGCGTGAAATAAAAATTATGCTCATAACTATATATTGCTCTAACAGACGTATGTTCGCTCTTTTGCTTATATTTTTAAACGTTTATATGCAAACATGTGTATTCGTATGAATTCCTTTTGTGCATATTAATGAATACATGTGCAATTAAATACATTTGAATTRAATTACTTYTMAAAGCAATGTTCGTAGTTACATATGTATATAACAAACTATCATAATATTAATAAAAAAAAATATATATATATTTTTATAGTGATAAATGCATATTAATCGTACATTTTATCATTCAAAACTTATCTATGTATCAGATGTTCCATGACCATACATATGTGTCTGTCTCTTATACACATCTAGATGTGTATAAGAGACAGGTTTATGTTCGCTTTTGCGAATTCAAATCATATTATCACTTATCAATAATAACATGTGCGCGCTGCTCATATGTACATAAATATGCTCGCATGACATTTTCACACAAATAATGCATACACAATTACATTAGCCAACAAAGCGTCACAACATTGTGCTGTTGGTCTTTTTTGTCTACATACAATATATGTACGTATGTAAATACACTGAATGCTTCATGCGAAATCTCCGTTGCCATAGACAACCACGTTTGTTAAAAAGTCAATGTATGGAAGGACGGACGAGACGACAACATTGTGTTGTTGGTAGAAAATCCGAGCTGGGCGAAAAAATAAGCGAACGATCGCCGATTGTCACCGCTTCCCTTGCCGCTTTAACAACTACAAACTTGTGTAAATATGTATGTATTTGTATGAACATGCATACATATCGACGCAGATTTTTGCAAGCCGCATATAAGTGTTTTGTGACAAATACAGTCAATCCCGGTTATGTGCCACAATCAAAGATACAGTTGTTCGTGGTTTATATATTATATATTAAGTTTGCCCGTTGAAAGTCGACTATTTGTCTGCCATATTGACTTGTGACGCTGCTGATGCTTTTTGAGACGTTTGTTGTTTTTGTAGAACAATATTTGTAGTTTATGCGGGTGTCATACATATCTACATGTTATCGCATATAAGTATGTATGTTGTGTATGGATTATTTGTGTGGGAATGTCATAAGCATTTATTTAYATGTGTACGCATATAAGTATGTATGATGCTATTTCAAGCGATTGTTGTTTTTGTAAAGCAATGGTTGTAGTTTTTGCGGGTGACGTATCTACATATGAACGCATATCTAATGTAATTGTGTATGCCTTATTTGTATGCACTAAAAGAATTCATACGAATACACATGTTTGCATATAAACGTATAAAAATATAAGCAAAAGAGCGAACATCCGTCTGTTAGAGCAATATATAGTTTTGAGCATAATTTTTATTTCACGCTCAGCTCTGTTCAAAGAAAATGTTAAACTGCCGAGTTGGCAGTGGTGAAACTGGCTCACCTGGACCGAGTTAGCCAAAAATATTTTTACGATATCCGCGCCGTGAACCTTCTCTATGATAGACGTTCTCTGTCTATATTATGGGTTATTTTTACATTGTTTGACAGCTACTCATTGTCCTCTGCTCAGTCAATTTCATGTGACAAACCGGTATTGTGTTCACTGTGAAATTATGAAAAAAAATTAACCAAAAAATAAGTTATTGGTTTTCTAACATTTTAATTGAAAACCATCAAATCAATCACGTGTATTGTGCATATTTTTATTCAATTTCAACAGAAGGCATTTGTATTTAAGGTGGTAAGTTGAACTGTGTAAATTATATGGATCGTGAATTTGAAGCTAAACTCTGTCCATAGTCCAAAAAGCAATGTGTTAAAGTTCAAAAGAGAAAGGGCTTGTTCGTGCTGCGCAAGTGGAAAAGTCAAACTGTATCCATTACTTACACCACCACAGCCACTGAAACCATTGTTCGATGTGATCCCGATTCCAACCATTTTCTACAACACATCCTTGAATACAATAACTGCTTTCGCATGACTTCCTTTGGAGCTAATATCATTCGGGAAAGCGGCTTCATGCCGACTTGCAAGGTAAAAGATACAACACGCATAACCAATCACTCACACCAACACAACTGCTCTGGAAAGTGTTATATGATGGTGTGCTTCGACTCCCATTAGAAAGAAGGGTCCAGATTATCGGATACGCCGATGACATTGTGGTAACGGTGGTAAGGAAAGAAATCAGTCAAGTAGAAAGCTTATGTAAAGACACTGCTTTAAAAATAAAGAGTTGGCTCACGGCAAAAAAGCTCCAACTAGAACCCAAAAAACAGAAGCAGTCTAGTTAACAGCAGAAAAAAAGTAGAAAATGCTACTCTTAATATTGATGGTCATAGTATAACGACTCAGCAGTCGGTAAAATACCTAGGCGTTGTAATAGACACGCGGCTGAATTATTACACACACATTGAAAAAGCATGTGAAAAAGTGACGCGAATAACGGTGGCTTTATCCCGGATGATGGCTAATACTGGAGGACCGAGCCAGGGCAAGCGAGCACTCTTGGCTAAAGTGAGTCAGTCGGTGTTAATGTACGCGGCGTCTATATGGGGACCAGCAATGCATAATAAGACATACGTGAAGAAAGCAAGATCTCTGACTCCCCATAAGCGCCGGGACATGGCAGAAAATGTAAGGAGTACATATAAGCTAATCATAAAGGGGAAAATTTGGGGGGAGAGGAAGAACGGCGATTCTGACTACTACCTGACGCAATTCCGGATAGGACACGGATGCTCCGAGAGTACCTCCATAAATACGGTCACGATGGAGGGACAGAATGCTCATTCTGCGGATTGACAGAGAAAACGCGCAGCATATTTTCTTTTACTGCCCGAAATTTGAAGCAGAAAGAAACGATCTGGAAATTATTATCAACGAACGTATGACTCCAGAGAATATCGTGCACCCCATCATAAAAAGCAAAATCGTTTGGAATAAAGTGAAAAACTGGTCCTCAATTGCCCTACAGGAACAAAGAAAGACAACGAAGTAGCGAGAGCAAAAGAAGTAGAAAAGAGTAGTCCAGAAAGGTGCCCATGAAGAGCCAATTTTGGCTGAGCCTAGTCCTGCGAAGAAATGCTTAACGGTAGTCCCGTAGGATTAGTGAACGAAGTGAAGTCGGTTTAGTACGTAGGTATACTGTTACGCAAGCTCAGCATGGTATGATAATTCATACAGGGCGGGGTCCCGAAAGAGGTGTACCYTTAGCGTGCAGTATGAATCGTGCATACCGTCTGGGACTGACGGTATCTATGAAATATTCCCCGTTCGAAACCGAAAAAAACAACCAACGACAGAGGTTACGTCTTTTAATCCTCTGAGCTATTTCAATGTCGTCATATATCTCATACAGCTCATCGTTCCATCGAATACGATATTCGCCGTGGCCAACGCGCAAAAGACCATATATCTTTCGCTGAACTTTTCTCTCGAAAACTCGCAGCGTCGACTTATCAGTTGTTGTCATCGTCCAAGCCTCTGCACCATATAGCAGGACCGGAATTATTAGTGACTTCTCCTTAGTTTGGTTTTTGTTCGTCGAGAGAGGACTTTGTTTCTCAATTATCTACTCAGTCTGAAGTAGCACCTGTTGGGAAGAGTTATCCTGCGTTGGATTTCCAGGCTGACATTGCTGGTGGTGTTTACGGTGGTTCCCAGATAGACGAAATTATCTACGGCTACGACAGTGACGTGAGAGCCACGAGAGTGTCTGATGACAGGAGATGTTTCGTCTTGCCCTCGTTCACTGCCAGACCCATCTGCTTTGCTTCCTTGTCCAGTTTGGAGAAAGCAGAACTAACGGCGCGGGTGTTAAGGCCAATGATATCAATATCATCGGCATACACCAGTAGCTGTACACTCTTATAGAATATTTTACCTTCTCTATTTAGTTCTGCAGCTCGAATTACTTTCTCCAGCCGCAGTTGCAGAAGTCGAACGATAGGGAGTCGCCTTGTCTGAAACCTCGATTGGTATCGAACGACTCGGAGAGGTACCATTCTGACATCGCGGCATAGAGGCAGCACTTTTTCGTGCTGTCGAAAGCAGCTTTGAAATGTTGGTGTGTGTCGATTGTCCTTTCACGGTTCTTTTACAAGATTTGGCGCATGGTGAATATCTGCTCGGTTGCTGATTTGCCAGGTCTAAAGCCACACTGATAAGGTCCAATCAGTTTGTTGACGGTGGGCTTTAATCTTTCACACAATACGCTCGATAGAACCTTATATGCGATATTGAGGAGGCTTATCCCTCGGTAACTGGGATTGGCATAGCACACTTAAATTCCAATCGTTGGGCATACTTTCGTCCGACCATATTTTACAACGAAGATGCTGCATGCTCCTTATCAGTTCTTCGCCGCCTTGTTTGAATAGCTCGGCCGGCAATCCATGGGCCCCCGCAACTTTTTTGTTTTTCAGACGGATAATTGCTATTCGAACTTCTTCAAAGTCGGACAATAGAACGTCTGCTCCGAACTCATCGATTGGGGAATCGGGTTCGCCTTCTCCTGGCGTTGTGCTTTCACTGCCATAGTGGTCCGAGTCGAAAACACTGTGGACGTGTCTTCCGTCTATCACAACATGATCAATCTGGTTGGTGGTTTTTCGATCCGGAGACAGCCAGGTAGCTTGATGAATCTTCTTATGCTGGAATCTAGTACTACAGATAACCATATTTCGGGCCCTGGCGAAGTCGATCAGAATCAACCCATGTGGGGATGTTTCTTCGTGGAGGCTGAAATTACCAACTATAGTGCCAAAGATACCTTCTTTGCCTACCGTGGCGTTAAAGTCGCCAAGCAGGATTTTGACATCTTGGCGGGGGTAGCTCCCATAAGAGCGTTCCAAGCACTCATAAAAGGCATCATTCTTCTCTTCCGTCGGGGCGTGGGCGTAGATCAGCGATATGTTGAAGAACCTCGCTTTGATGCGGATTGTGGCTAGACCTTCATTCACCGGGGTGAATGATAGTACTCGGCGACCGAGTCTCTCTCCCACCACGAATCCCACACCAAACTTGCGCTCCTTTATATGGCCACTGTAGTAAATGCCACAAAGACCTACTCGTCTCCGTCCTTGTCAGCCTTTATTTGCACGACGACAAATTCCTCCTTCACCTTCCCAATTAATTGACCGGACATTGCATGCCCTCAAATCATAGTCCTTATGTCGTTTTCAATGGTCGTCATCAAAATAGGGGTCTCTCATCCGTGACTGTTGAAAATTTTTGATTGGTAGTGTTTTTTTACGTTGCGGCTCTCAAACCCAACGCACAACACTATGCAGGGGTTATTTCGCCTTATCACTTTAGCTCGCCTTCAAAAGTATGTTCTTAGGCTACCCAGAGGATACTTAGTCAAAGACCGGATGTTGTGAGCTGCTTGAGTCATATGTAAATCTGGCCACTCTCAAGTGAATGGCGATAAGAGAACTGTCCTCACTTGCGTGAACTTCTACACATGACTCCATCCTGCAATTACAGATACAAGGACAAATATATCATTTGCATGGTTCAATGGTGCCAACACCAGATGAACTGCATCAATTTCTGCAAATATATTTCTTTTTGTCGATGATGGATCAGCTAAACGTGCGGTGCAATAGCTGATAAAAGTGAACATGTGCGAAGATCCATTGGACCCACCGTTAATTATGCTGCTGCAACTAGTGTTGGCGATCCAACTAACTCGCGGGAGATTGTCGTTCAACGACGAAACGATATCATGCCTCGGGTAAACGAGACACATCGTTTGTACGATGCGTTACAATATCCAGTCATATATTGGCAAGGGCAAGACGGATACGACATCACGTTGAAGATGGTCGATCCAATTACAGGTACAATACTCACACACTAATTATTGCTGTTATTGGTTTCCATTAACGATTCATTTCATTTTGCATTTTTAGACGGCGGGGTGCAATAGCGCCTTGTGAAATAAGGCCTTTAAGGCCTTAAGGCCTTATTACACTATTGAAAGTGAAATAAGGCCTTTATTTGAAAAAAGGCTTTATTACACTTCGAAAGAGAAATAAAGCCTTTATAAAAATTTAGTCAATTGTGCAATAAAGCCTTTTTTTTTATTAAACATAAGTGACAACCAACTACCGATATGATTGGGGTTACCACGAATATTTGATTTCCGGCTGTGCGTCCGCCCCCGCTCCCATCCGCGTCCGCCGGTTCGTGCGTCCGCGCACATCCGCGCCGCCGTCCGCGCCCACGTCCATCCACCGGACCATTTTCAAGATTTTAAGTAAATAATTGAAGAAGACACGTGCATAATTTTTTATATTTATCATTTATTGTGATCAAAATTGTACTATTTTACATTAAATAGAACACATTTTTCTTAAAAACTAAAAACATATAATTATTTCCTCCTTGTTATTGTAATACAATAACATCGTCATCTTAATTCCCTGAGTAGTTTTAATTTTTGTTGTTTTTTTTTCGTTTTTGATACTCTTGTTCATTGTTAAATGTTTTGTTTTGTTCTTGTAAATAACAGCATTTCGTTTACTAAACTGTGTTACAATGTCGTGTTCAGTCATTTGTTAAACCACGTGTGTTGTTCAATTAATTCTTCAAAATCGTGAAAATGGAAAGTGATGATATACTTGTTTATAATATAATTCCGGGTTTAAGGAAAACCAGCAAATTATTACACATTCCAACAGGGGGACAAATTTATAAATTTAAATATTCTCAAAATAATACAAAATATTATAATTGTTATCAAAATGGATGTCCCGGCCGTAAAACAAATAAAAACTTAGTGCACAACCATGAGGCCCAAAATGAATTTATAAAGAAATTAAGTTTAATTAATTCTATTAAATTCGAATGCGCTAATAGAATGTCATTGAAAAGATCAAGTGTTCGTCAAGTGTATGATGAGAATTGCAAAAAGGTTAAAGAGTCTGTTCATTTGGTTGAATTTGGGAAAATGCGAAGGCAATTAATAAACATAAAATCGGAAGCCTTGCCAAAAGCACCTCAAAATTTCC
>NW_017537196.1:19403-21693 GCF_001853355.1 Bactrocera latifrons | reverse complement strand
TATTTTGATTTGGGGTTCTTTTTTTGAATTATTAATATTCCATTAATTTTTTTTAATATGAAAATTTTTTGTTGAATTATTAATATTCTATTAAATTTTGTTAATATGAAATTCTTTTTTCTGAATTATTTATTTTATATTAACTTTGGTTAACGTGAAATTTGGGTGTAACTATTCAATAAAATACATAAAGAATTAGAATATTATTGTTTCATTAAAAAAAATGAAAGTGCAATAAGGCCTTTCAGGCTTTATTTCTCTTTCGAAGTGTAATAAAGCCTTTTTTCAAATAAAGGCCTTATTTCACTTTCAATAGTGTAATAAGGCCTTAAAGGCCTTATTTCACAAGGCGCTATTACACCCTGCCTTTTTAGACATATCAGCGAGTGCAAATCTAAGCGCAATGAATTACTCGTATGATGATTCGTACAAATGAGGAGAATGTCATTCTGAAGCGCCGTCAGCTATTCCAGCAATTCGCTGTCGACATGTATATCACATTCGAGACGTTCATCCGATTCAATCAGGCAAAGCTACGATCTGAGGACTATATACACTTGCGTGATGCTATTCATTCAGATGGTGATGTTCAGAATTGTGGCAATCCTAGTGAGTGATGACAACGGGCAGCACCACCGATGCGAATGGAAACGAGCGAGGAGCGAGTAGAGTAATAACGACGGTCATCGAGTGCGCAGTGAATACATACGCTATTATATATCATATTACACAATACTGATACATTGAATATATGAAAATACTGAAACTACACTGTGTATTATTTGGTAGTCAATACAGTGGCGACGAGAGGGAAAACAAAAAGGAAAAATAAACGAATCGGGGAAAGTGGAGAGGAAATTTTTGCAAATAACTGCGCAGTTCAGCGAGTCAAAAAAGCAACAGGTAGTGTGTGAGAGCGACTGAATTTTGCCTGCGCAAGTGCGAGTGCGCGAAGAAAACTTAAAGAAGAGAAAACTCGGCATTCAGTCACATAAGCATTAGATTGCAAGTKGAAGAAATTTGAGAAAAGAGAAAATTCGGCATTGAATTGCATAGGCATTAAATTGCCAGTTGAAGAGAATCTAAATAATAAAGAGAAAATTCGGCATTAAATTGCATAGGCATTAAATTGCATATATGTACATACAAACATAAAGGCATAATTATACTAAGAAAATGAAGAATCCCAGTGTAGCACCATTTCTATGCGACGTGATGGACAAGTCGATAATCCGAACAGAGTGGGAAAAATGGCTTCGATCGTTTACGCTGTACTTAGAAGCAGAAGACATTACCACTGCGTCTAAGAAAAGAAGTAAACTGCTACACCTTGGCGGCGCTCAATTACAAGAAGTCGCGTATAATATCGGACGCGCTGGTAAAAGGAAAAGAAGGTGTAGATCCATATGAGGTGCTCGTGGGTAAATTGACACAACATTTCTCTCCAAAGAGGAACTCGACGTTCGAACGACATCTATTTAGGTCCCTGAAACCAATGGAAGGGGAAACCCTAAATAAATTCATTTTAAAACTAAGAGGTCAAGCTGATAAATGTCAATTCGGTAAGACCGAGAAAGAAGTTATAGAAACGAATATAAAAGATAAACTCATCGATGTGTGGGCACCAATAGCTTTGAAAAAACGACTCCTGGAAAAAGAACATGATTTAACGCAGGTGGTTGAAATGTGTCAGATACACGAATCAATAAAAATCCAAACGACAACAATGGTTTCTGACGTAGTGCCACTAAACGTAAACAAAATCGCTAACAAAACTAAGTTTGATACTGCTGAATGCGATAGATGCGGGCGTAAAGGGCATACTATCTAGTAATGACTTTAACTGCCCGGCTAAGAATGCTAAATGTAATAAATGTATGCTACAGGGTCATTTTGCAGTGAGATGTAAAACAAAAAGGGTCCAACGTGAGCACGGAAGTGGTAGTTATGATAACCTGAAACGGCGGCGCATGGCAGCATAAATGATGAGGGTGAGATGAGATCTGAAGAAATGCGGGAGTTCCACTGTTTTAAAATTAATGATGATATGAGCGATGAGAGGATTAGATGCTCTGTTGGTGGCCGAACGATTGACATGGTAATAGATTCTGGGTCTCGATTTAATTTAATAAGTGAAGGAGATTGGTCGGAGTTACGAAACGGACAGGCCGTAGTGTGGAACATCCGGTCCCACTCTCCAAATCAATTCAAAGCGTATGCCGCGGATAAGCTTTTGAAAGTGTTGCAGGTATTTGACGCGCCAATCGCTACAGCTCATACAGAACTGATT
>NW_017537196.1:14815-18533 GCF_001853355.1 Bactrocera latifrons | reverse complement strand
GTCTTAATTCAATTCGACAGCGGTGGGGATCCGAAGATAATCACATACGCTAGCAAAAGTCTCTCAGACGTTGGAAAAAGATATTCGCAAACAGAGAAAGAAAGCTTGGCTTTAGTGTGGGCAGTAGAGAAATTTTATTATTATTTAGCAGGATTACAATTCGAATTGGTCACAGACTCCAAACCCCTTGAAGCTCGGCGATGAAAAGACGACTAAGAGCAAAGGTTTGGTGGCCCCTGATTGACACAGAGGTCGAACGTTTTGTAAAAAATTGCCGAGACTGCTTGCTGGTATCACTACCAAACAATCCAACCCCAATGCAAAGACACAGAWTCCCCGACGGACCATGGCAATGTGTGGCAACGGATTTATTAGGTCCTCTTCCCAATGGCGAATATGTACTCGTATTGATCGACTATTTCTCGCGCTATCAAGAGRTTGTGTTCTTAAGGAAAATAAGTTCCGAAGCTGTTATAAAATCAATGAAAGACATCTTCTCTAGACTAGGGTTACATAAATCCTTGCATACTGACAATGGGAGGCAATATGTGAGCAATGAGTTTAAAGAATTCTGTAGAGAGAATAAMATCGAGCTAGTCACAACACCGCCGTACTGGCCTCAAGCTAACGGAGAGGTCGAGAATATAAATCGATCACTAGTAAAGCGTTTGAAAATTGCCCACTCTAACAAGGTGAACCTTGAACAAGGAACCTTGCTAAAAAGCGCGAGATCGCCACGACATAATCACCAGAGTATTTCAGCAAAAACTCAAGGTTATGATGGATGCTTACCAAGTATCGACTTTCTGGTGACACAAGTTGTTATACTATATGTACTCGGTGGAATGGCAGAAGCGTGGACTACCGCATGCTCATATCCTAATTTGGTTGCTGAACAAATTTTCAAACGAAGTGGATAATATCATATCAGCTGCAATTCCTGACCCAGTCACTGATCCCTATCTACACGACATTGTGACGACGCAGATGGTGCATGGACCATGCTGTGCATTAAATCCCTTACCCGATATCTGCGACCGTTAGTTTCTGAAACAGTCACAGAGAACGATCGTCGGCGTTCAAAAGAAGATAATGGTCGAGCTATCAAAGTTAAAGTTCAAAATCAAGAGATGTAGATGCGAAATGACTTCATTGTACCATATTGCCCGTTGCTATCACGAATTTTCGAAACACGTGCAAACGATGAGAGGTGTTATTCGGCCAAATCAGTCAAATATTTGTGCAAGTATGTCACAAAAGGCAGCGCCATGGCTATGTTTGGTATTGTGTCGGAAAATGCGAATGTCGAAATCAGCAACTTCCAAATGGGCAGAGACATCAGTACAATGGTGATTATTGTCGTTTCAAATCTCATGAAAGATATCCCACTGATGTACGTTGAAATGCCCAAATATTGCACTTAGAATCAATCAATAAAGAAATTCCAACGTCGCAAACAAGGAACTACAGTTCAATCATTTGCCCATTTGAAAACTGTGAATGGCCACTAATGAAAAACATATCGAGAAGCATGTCAACTATTGGGTTTGCTGGAGAACGATTCTCATTAGGATTTAACACTTGCAGATTCAGTTGTTTCATCAAATGCGTACCAAGCACGTACGCTGTTCGCAATTATCATCACCATATGTTTTTCTTCACAACCAATTTTGTTATGGGACAAATACGTAGACGACATATTTGAAGATATCTTGCCTCGCTTGCTCATTCAAACGAATAATCCTGACATCCAAATAACCGATGAAATCTACAATGAAGGATTGATTATAATTGAGGATCAATGCCTGCCTATTGGAAACAASCTACTGATTGAAGTAGGAATGATTGCGCCAAATCGATCGATSCACGATGCATTCAATCAAGAATTAAACCGAGAGCTGCAATACAATATTGATACATTACAGGAATTCGTTCGAAATAATGTGCCGTTGCTAAATAAACATTAAAAACAAGTATACGAGGCATTAATGCATGCGGTGGACAATAATACCTGGCCTATTCTTCCTGGACGCACCTGGAGGAACAGGGAAAACATTTTTCATCTCATTGATTTGGCCACTATTCGATCAAGATGTGAAATAGCTTTGGCACTAGCATCATCTGGAATTGCGGTGACTCCTCTAGATGTCGTTCGTACTGCACATTCTGCGCTTAAGTTGCCACTCAATTTAAACACCACTGATACTCCAACATGCGATGCATCCCGATCCAGTGCAATATGAAAATTGTTGATGCAATGCAAACTCATGGTTTGAGATGAGTGCACAGTGGCACAAAAGAAATCACTTTAAGCACTTAACTTCACACTGAAGGATTTTCGGCGACATTGCCAGTAATTCCCCGTGTAACTCCCGCAGATTAATTGAATGCTTGACTGAAGTCATCACCTTTATGGAATAACGTAAAACCATTATCGTTAGCCACTAACATGAGAGTTCATCTTCAAAATGAACAAACATTAGTGAGAATTATCAGAATTATGCTTGGTCAACGAGAAATTCTTGCCGCAAAGAATAATGATGTACTCGCAGCGAATTTCACCATTCAATAAAAATTCGCTGGCGATTGACATACAAATCCGCTGATTCCATAACAAATCCTGATGATGTAGTAAATTATCCAACGGAGTTTTTGAACTCTCTGGAGTTAAAAAGATTTCCACCACATAACTTGCAACTCAAACTTGGTACAGCTATTATGATATTGCGTAATCCATCGTGACTTTCGATAAAAAGACTTATGTCGAATTTGATTGAGGCAACCATTATTAACGGAAAGTACGCAGGTGAAAATGTATGTATTCCTCGAATACCAATGATTCCGACTGATCTTCCGTTTGACATCAATGCAATTTCCAGTTCGCCTTGCGTTCACAATGACAATTACCAAATCGCAAGGCCAATCGCTTGGACTTAGCGTGTGTGGGATAAATTTAGAAAATCATTATAGGTATTCGCTTGCTCTTGCAAGATGTCAGCTTGCAAAAATACTATACCGAAATATACAAGGGCACGAGAGCACCCATTGCAGAATCTAGTGATATATGAACGGTTGATTCGATCAATTTATTGTGAATGACTATTATGCATGGCTATTGTCAATTAGCGCACCTTCTGCATACATTTTCAACAAACAAACTGCAACAAATCTTTATAATTTAAGTAGAAATTATAAAATCTATTTAAAACTTACCTTCCTCAACAAATTAACGACGTAATATGTCTTTATGTAAAATGACAGCTAAAACAGGGTTGCGATTATATTTTTGCGTGTTGCGGGTTTTGGTCTGACATATTTTACAGCCATTGCAAATAATTTCCTGAGTGTGCTTGCTGTTGTGCCAGTGCACCAAGAGGAAATATATGCAATTCTTGTACCATGCAAGGGTTTTGCACGAGCCAGGGAATACCATGGTCGTCATCAAACGGGGCGTCTCTCAGCCGAGGCTGCTAAAAACTTTTTATTGGGGGTATTTTTTTATATTAAGGGGAGAGAAAACAGGCTGCCTACCTCGCAACGTTACGATCGACCACAACACGTGCGGGATGGGATAGGTACCGAGAGTTGAAGAGGGAAGCGAGACGCATTTACAGACAGAAAAAGAAAGAGGCCGAAATGCGTGAGTACGAAGAACTTGATAAGCTGGCCGATAGGGGTAATGCTCGATAATTCTACGAAGAAATGCGGCGGCTTACAG
>NW_017537196.1:12288-13795 GCF_001853355.1 Bactrocera latifrons | reverse complement strand
GTTGGCAATGGCGAATATCGCATTCGATGGAACGATGAGCTGTACGAGATATATGACCACATTGACATAGTTCAGCGAAATAAAAGACAAAAAAAAAGAAGCTGGCTAGGTCATGTTGTCCGAATGGACGAAAACACTCCAGCTCTGAAAGTATTCGACGCTGTACCCGCCGCGGGAAGCAGAGGATGAGGAAGACCTCCACTCCGTTGGAAGGACAAGATGGAGAAGGACCTGGCTACGCTTGGAATATCCAATTGCCGGATAATTTACGGACACGTATGTATAACACTTCGATTCAGTATTTACTTTGGATTCACTTTCATTTCCTTAGAGAAGTTCAACTCAATAACACTTCATTTTTGTAATCGAAATGAATTAAATGCTGTTGTGAAATGAAAAATTTTCTTCAACTTTTAATCACCAAACAAAATGTTACATAAAACGAAGCCATCTKGTGGTGAAACGCAGTTCGCTGGGTTTCGTAGTGCTACTATATAAGTGAACAGGGTGACGATGAAATCCGATTGACTGTCTGTCCGTCTGTGCAAGTTGTAACTTGAGTAAAAATTGAGATATCTTGATGAAGCTGGTATACAGGTTTCTTAGTAGATGGACGTAATCGGACCACTGCAACGCCTACAAATCGTCATTTCTTCACCCAAAAATTATAAACGCCATAACTAAGCACCTAATCTATATAAATAAATATGAATCGCCAAACAGTATGCACGCTCATAACTTTCATACGACTGAATCAAATTTGATTTTTCTTTTTTTAACGTGTTCGTTATTATCAGGACAAGGTTTGCATGTTTGAAAATTACAAAAAACCTAAAAGTGAGGTATTAAAAAGAGTGTTTAAGACAAATTAATGTGTAAATGAGACAGAAGATAGTGTGGCAGCACTCCTTAATATATTGACACAGCATTCTCAGAGTGACCAATCACAGTAGAAACCTACCCCCTAAGCAGAGAACGTTTATCATAGAGAAGGTTCACGGCGCGGAGATCGTAAAAATATTTTTGGCTAACTCTGTCGAGATGAACCAGTTTCACCATTGCCAGCTCGGCAGCAGAAATTTTAGCATTTCCATTTGAACAGAGCTGATCGTGAAATAAAAATTGTGCTCAAAACTATATATTGCTCTAACAGACCTTCGCTCTTTTGCTTATATTTTATACGTTTATATGCAAACATGTGTATTCTTACTTATTCTTTTTGAGCATATTAATGAATACAAGTGCAATTGAATACATTTGAATTAAATTACTTTTCAAAGCAATATTCATAGTTACATGTGTGATATATATAACAAACTATCATAATATTATTAAAAAACAAGTAAGGAAGGGCTAAGTTCGGGTGTCACCGAACATTTTATACTCTCGCATGATAAATTGATAATCGAGATTTCAGGCGTGGTTATGAACCGATTTCACCAATATTTGTTACATGTCATCAGGGTGTTAAGAAAATATTGTGTACCGAATTTCATTGAAATCGGTG
>NW_017537196.1:0-11548 GCF_001853355.1 Bactrocera latifrons | reverse complement strand
TCTTTTAGTTTTAGGACTTACAAACAACCGTTATGTGAACAAAACTATAATACTCTCTTTAGCAACTTTGTTGCGAGAGTATAAAAATAAATATATTACAATAGTGATAAATGTACATTAATCGTACATTTTATCATTAAAAACTTATTTATGTATCACATGTTTCATGGCCACATGTGAGCATGCCTTTGCCTACAAGCGTCTTTTCGCGACGATGGCAAAAGCTAAAAATCVAAAATTGAACAATTTCTGATATTTGTATGAGAAGAAAAAAGTGACAACCCCGCAAATATAAGTATTCAAATATAATATATTAGAATAAAATTGACAACATAGTTTATTTTTCGGTTTTCAAAGTCAAGAAATGTGCCAAAGAAAATATTCAATAGTCCTCTGATTTATGTGTACAGTGAATTCCGGTTAAGTAGTACTCCACTTAAATGAAAATCATCGCCCTTAACTGCCCAGATCTTGCTGCACCTCACGGTTTGTTTTTTGAAATACATAGAAATTATTGTTTTATGTACCATTCGCTTAAGTATCCGCACGCGCTTATGTGCCATATTATATTATAATTTTATTTTTACAAATCACAAACATCTGTATCTAAGCAGACTCACACACAAACCTACATATATACGCTGGTTTGAGGGAGAAGCTGTACAGCGGCAAGGGAAACGGAGACAATTGGCGGCCGTTCGTTAATTTTTTTTCGCACAGCTCAGATTTCTACCAATACAATGATGTGCAGCTTTGAGTGTACATATTTCCATACATATGTTGCATGTAGACAAATTTACAAACATTATGCCTGTGGTCTGTCATATTTGTTTAAATGCACACATAATTATAGTATGTATATGAGCACATGTGCGACCGCTAGATCTTTTAAGATGATATCAAAACGTTTAAGGTAAATGTATAAATTTAAAACTAATTACTTTAGCTTATATCAATTAGTTGGGTAATAATACAAATTTTACCCTATTATAAGTATATTTTTAATGATTTTATGGAATCATCATGAAATACATATGTATGTAGATAAATTTTAATATATATACATACATACTTAGATATATAATAAGTATATGCTTTGATACCAAATATATGCATACGGATCATGTGTATATAAATTATGTGCCTAGTCGGTTGCGCATAGAAAATAAACGAATCTCTAGGCGTGAATTTGTTTACATTGGAATTAGCATTATTTTTCTCATTTAACACTGAAAATGCTCAATTCTGTTATTTTTGTGGTGAAACACGCTTATAATTTGTCTGTGGTGGGACTGGCTCGTCTCTGCCGAGAACCCCTTCGAAAAGTTATGATATTTGACACGTGAACCTTCTCTATGATAGACGTTCTCTGGGCCAAGTGTACGTTCACAATAAAACCATCATGGACGCCTCGGTGAATCATGGTGAGTCAGGGTGACGAGAGGTCAAAGCAGGTTGCGAAAAGCATAAAATGCTGTAATAATTATTTAAAACAGTTTTAAATTTTGGATATGGAATGTTGTTTAATGCTGTTAATAAAAAATTTTATTATACCACTTTGAAATAAATAAATATGCAATATATTTTTAAGCGTTTTAATTAACTTATTCATGGACAAACTCGAAAGTTCTATTTTACTAAGAGGGTACCAGAAAAAATATATTATAACATAATTTGATATTATAGGTTATAAGAATTCGTTTTAACAATAAAAAAAKTTAACCTTGGAATATATTTTAAGCGAAAATTTTAGAGCTGATGTTTCCTATATATGAAGTATACATTTTTTTAATCGAAAATATTCCTAACGTTTTATATTTCAGCGTTAAGCTACTTACAATATATCATTAACAACTCCTTATATAAAATAAATTACTATATCTTATGTATAAAAATAAATTGCAAAATCTGTTGCTAGGCGCATCACTCAAAAACGCATGAACTGCGGAAAACTCTTAAAAACAGCCCTTTTTGTTTGTTAGTAACGGCTCGAGATCGGGAAAGGTTTAGAAATAACAAAAACCRAATGATGTCCGTGTGGAGAAGTCGGAAAATTGGAGAATTCCCAAAAGTTAATTTGTTTCATACAAAATTTTTCGTAAAATTTTTTTTTGTTTTGGTTTTTAATTATTTAAATCGTTGAAATTTGTCCTTTGCTTTCTTTATTCTGGCTTAAAAAAAAAAAAATTTTTTTTAATTATTCAGTGCAAACCAGAGATGAAGAGATGTTTAACTGAGTGAGGGAGCAATTGCTAAAGCTTAAAACCTACTGAACTTTGACAGCTAATCGAGTTATGATATTAATGTCATCGGCCTCAACAGCGCGCCGTTAGTTCTGCTTTCTCCAGACTGAACAAGGAAGCAAAGCAGATGGGTCTGGCAGTGAACGAGGGCAAGACGAAACTCGTAGATAATTTCGTCTATCTGGGAACCAGCGTAAACGCTACCAATAATGTCAGCCTGGAAATCCAACGCAAGATAACTCTTGCCTACAGGTGCTACTTCGGACGGAGTAGGCAATTGAAAAGCAAAGTCCTCCCTCCACGAACAAAAACCAAACTCTATAAGTTACTCATAATTCCCGTCCTGCTATATGGTGCAAGGGCTCGGACGATGACAACAACTGATGAGTCAACGTTGCGAGTTTTCGAGAGAAAAGTTCTGCGAAAGATTTATGGTCCTTTGCGCGTTGGCAATGGCGAATATCGCATTCGATGGAACGATGAGCTGTACTAGATATATGACGACATTGACATAGTTCAGCGAATTAAAAGACAGCGGCTACGTTGGTTAGATCATGTTGTCCGAATGGACGAAAACACTCCAGCTCTGAAAATATTCGACGCTGTACCCGCCGTGGGAGGCAGAGGAAGAGGAATACCTCCACTATGTTGGAAGGGCCAGGTGAAGGACCTAGCTGCGCTTGGAATATCCAATTGGCGCCAAGCAGCGAAAAGAAGAAACGACTGGCGCTGTTGTTAATTTGGCTATAATCGCGTAAGCAGTGCCAATTAAGAAGAAGAAGAATTCGCATTCAAAAGTCATATCAATGTTGAGTATTGCAGTTTGGTGAAATCGATAAAATACATTTGTAAGTATTTCACCAAAGGAACCAACATGGCGGTTATTGGTCTTGAACGATACTGTAGATACGTGATATGCAATAAAGCGCTTTAGAGGATATTTACTTTTGCAATTCATGAACGTTTTCCGATGGTTGTGCGTCTCACAGTTAATGTGAAGGATGGTCAAAGAGTGTATTTCAAACCACAGAATACAGTACAGCCAGTGGAAATACCRCCAGCAACAAAATTAATATTTACTAGTTTTGGCTCAACTTTCGTCAGTGATCCGTTTGCGAGAACATTGCTCTATTCGGAAATGTTTTGATTTTATACATGGAATGCATCGTCGAAGAAATTGTTACGCTGAAAGCAAGGTCAACTAGTAGATAGACATCCAGGTGTATTATCAATTAATGCGTTATGACGAATTTACGCGATCCACCCGAAAAACGACGATTGCTTCTACCTTCGGTTGCTAGGTGTGTGCAAGTTTTGGAGAAGTAAGCAAGCAATTACAATTGCTGGAATCTGTTAGTCACTGGAATGCAAATGTAGTTCGGATACTTTTCGCRATAATCATTTCGACATATCAGCCTTCAAGTACGCGTTTATTATGGGATACGAACAAAAATTACATTGCCGAAGACATTTACATCGTCTTCGCTAAAAATTGGAAATGGGTCAATTACGGTTGATACTTCATCACGAATGTTTGATGTTGTTGACTTAAACTGGAAGATTCAAAGTCGAATTTCGGGAGACTTGCGCTCATACAAATCGATCGATCATCTTGGCAATGAACACGATGCCATGAATTATCCAGTGGAATTTCTAAATTCTTTGGAGATGCTTGGTATGGCACCACATTATTTGCATCTCAAAGTTAGATCTGTCACTGGAACACTACTGATTATAATGCACCTATCTGCAACCATCTTTTCTGCAATTCGAAATAGGCACTAAAAAAGTTTGTTTATCGAGCTGCGTGACATTGAAAAAAAAAATAATAAATTCAAATTTTATTCATTCAAAAAACATAATTAGACAACGGCTGCGGGATCAGCTAGTTAAGATATAAAACTCATATTTGGCACAGAAGATCGCAGCGAAAATTGGCACCTGAAGGACAAAAAATCGGAAAAAGTGGGCATGGCCGCGTTTAATATGCATACCTCTTAAACCGCTTACAACAACAAAATTCGCTCAGAACAACTACTACAGAACTACTATCTATAGTGTGAAAATGGATTAAATTAGATGAAAATCTTGTTCACTCCCCATATAACGGTACTGTTCAAAACTACTATAACTAATAATAAATAAATGCGTCAGAGACGTAAGGGAGAGGGAGTAATTTTGCACGATGGGCATAGCACCGCCCACTTTTTGGCGAAATCCCATCGGGACCCGACTAACTGATTTCGACAAAATTTTGCACGTGACATTTTTTTTTTTTATATTCTTACGTCATGTTATGAAAATACGCGAAATCGGGCAACAGCCACGCCTACTTCGCTTTTATCAAAATTTTATATTCGATTTGATTCGTTCAGTTTCCAGTATACAATTCAAAAAGCAATGGTGGAGATTACCACTCTACACTAGTTATAATAATTACTCCTAATTCTTATTTGTACTGTACATAATAGTTATTCATACCATACTTCTCAAGTTTGCCATTTTATGTAATTTATCCTAAAACTTAWCGAATGTAAGAATGTTAGATCAAAAGCACAAAATTGAAATATAGTTCGTCATCGACCATCGAAGTGTTAACAACGACTCACTTAGTACCGCATCACCACCAAATTGGTGTCAGAAGAGTAAAATTTTAAATAATTTTTTCTAAACCCCGCGCTTGCTCAAAGTGGACGAACATCTTCAACCATTGGAAAGCGAAACCATATCTGGCAGCGATGGAATTCCAGTAGGCCCCGCAGCATTTAGACACTACGGAAGCAGTTGGAGCGCCAATTCAACCTGAAAATCAAAGTCATACGGTCATACATTTAGAGGCAGCGAGTGAAGCTGCGTTACCGTTTAGGAATTTACATCAGCATATAGTACCGTTTTCACAACAAGGAACAAATGATGCGATCCCGTTTCCAGATATCAATGTGAAGCACATACACGTATTCCTATGCCTCTCATAACACCAAACGATATGGATTCATGGTTCACATTGGTGGACTATTGGTTTAAGGCACGCATCATGAACAGCGACGCTCAGCGTTATCATCACGTGATGGTTACGTTAGATCCTCTTACGCTACCAACCATTAGCCAATTCAGTAAAAACGCTGAAAATACACAACGAATTACCAACTCAGGCATTGGCATGTATGAGTTTCTCAAGACTGAACTTCTCAAATATTTTGGTGAAAGTTATCAACGCAAAATTCAGCGATTATTGGAGGAGATGGTACTAGGTGATCATCGTCGGAGTCAACTATTTAATGCCATGAGACGAGTGKCGGGAAATTGCTTTTCGGAAGAAACTCTTAGAGCCATGTGAATCCAACGCCTACCGGAATTAATAAGAGCATCTGTATTCGCACGTGAAGATACTATAGATGTTCAAATTGCAGTTGCCGACGCTATTATAGAAACGTTAACTCCCCGTCAAATTTGTTCATAATCCGATCACGCCACCAGTACATCAGCTCAGACTCAACGAGACACGAKTTCTCAACTATCAAATACGATTCACGAATTACAACGCAAATTTGATAATATGCGCATACGAGAACGCAGTCGCTCACGCACTAGTCGCAGATTTCCTCGACGACATTGTCAATCGAGTAAGCGAAGATCTTCCTCACGCAATGCGAAAGAATGTTGGTACCATCAAATTTTCGGAGACTCCGCCAACCGATGCCGTAGTCCATGTCTACGTCGACAAAGTACCAACACCCAGCATGAATGACTAGAAGTTTCAGTCAGCGATGCACGCAGCGGTAAATCAACTTTTCAGCAAGGACCAGTCATCAAATGTAAGATATCTCATAGACACTGGTGCCACAGTGTTCTTCCAAAAAAAAAAAAAAAAAAAAAAAAAAAAAAAAAAAAAAAAAAAAAAAAAAAAAAAAAAAAAAAAAAAAAAAAAAAACAATCTTAATTTTCTTCGCCCAACAAAGCGCACGTTATACGCAGCCAACGGTACTCCCATAAAAACTTACGGTTTAGTACTTTCTTAGGATCTTGGTCTTCGTCGTAACTTCATGTGGAACTTCATGGTAGCAGATGTTAGTACATCAATTATTGATTATTGGCATTGATTTTATTCGTCACTACGACTTCATCATCGATATACAACGCAACAAAATAATCGACAACAAGACAAATCTCGAAGCGTCATACACTATTAACAAAGAGTTGAATATGCAGATAAAGGCCTTCGACGTACAGTGTCCATTCGCAAAGCTCCTCAAGGACCTCAAAGAAATGAATCTTGATCGAAAACCAGTAAAGACTGAGATATGTCACGTACTTGAAACTCAAGGTCAACCAGTTACAGCTCGTGCTGGAAAGCTCGACCACAAAAAACTTGAAGCCGCACGCACTCAATTCGAATATCTGATGCAAATAGGCGTGTGYCGCCCTTCGAAGAGCAATTGGGCTAGTCCGCTTCACATGGTCCGCAAAACAGACGCCAATTGGCGACCATGTGGAGATTACCGTGTTCTCAATAAAATTACCGTTCCAGACCGTTATCCTATTYCGTTTATTCACGACTGCTTAACAATCCTACGAGATAAAACAGTTTTTGGCAAGATCGATCTACAAAGAGCATCCAACAAATACCCGTTCGACCGGAAGACATAAAGAAAATAGCCATAATAACACCATTCGGTCTATATGAGTTAACTCATATGACGTTTGGTCTACGAAATGCAGCACAAACCTTTCAACGCCTCATGCATGAAGTCTTACGAAGACTTGATTTCGCTTTTCCTTATGTTGATGACATATGCATAGCTTCAGCAAACATGGAGGAACATGCGAAACATGATATTCCAACAACTCCGCGCAACTGATCTAACAATTAATCGACGGATAAATTTGGTAAAAAGAAATAAAATTCTTAGGTCACATCATTACGCATAAAGGTATTCGCCCGCTACCAGAAAAAGTTGAGGCTATTTTAAAAGTTAAACGACCTACAGTAGCCAACGAATTAAAAAGTTTCCTAGCATCTATCAATTTCTATCGCAAATTTTTACCTAACGCCGCAAAACGTGAGGCCGTTCTACAAAAACTTATCAACGGAAACAAACGCTACGATAAAACTCGTATCGATTGGACAGATGAAGCAATCAACACTTTTGAAGGTTGTAAACAAAATTTGGCCGATGCAGCAACTTTAGCATACCCTCATGTTGGTTCTCAACTCCGTTTATTCACAGACGCATCCGATGTTGCAGTAGGAGCTATACTTCACCAATTTGTAAATAACGAACCAGAACCCCTTGGATATTTTTCACGTCATCTAACCGAAACAAAAGGCATTACTCAGTTTACGATAGAGAACTTCTTGCAATCTATSTCGCCATAAAACATTTTCAATTCCTAATCGAAGGCAATCAAACATTCATTTATACGGATCATAAGCCATTAATTTTTTATCATGACATCCGTTACATTCCGGGTACAAAACACCAAACCTCAGATATATTGTCGCGTATCAATACTATAACATCAATCAACTACACTGATATGGCCGACGAACAAAAATCTGACTTAATTCAAGCACTTGTTAATGGAGTGTTTAATCTTACACTCCTTACAACTTAAACATTTCAGTTTAGAAGACAGCAACGCTACATTACTTTGCTATGTCTCAATGATCTAAGTTAGACCCATCGTACCTCTACGTTGGAGCCAACGCAACTCTAAAGATGATTTCTCAACATTTTGTTTGGGTAAATATGCGAAAGGACTGCAAAGTATTTGTTCGTGCCTGCATCCATTGCAGTCGCAGCAAAGTTTTACGCCACATCAAGTCTCCATTACAACGTTTAGATATGCCAGACCAACGCTTTAAAGTTGTTCATGTCGATATAATTGGAACATTACCTCTTAATCATGGATTCAAATATTGTCTCACACTCATCGATCSCTTTTCGAGATGGCCCGAAGCGATACTTCTTGTCGACATCCAAATAGAAACAGGATGTAGAGCTTTCTTGAACGAGTGGGTTGGACGATACGGCTCACCACAGAAGGTAATCACAGACCAAGGAACTCAATTCGAATCCAAGATCTTTCAAGAGATGTTACTAACATTAGGTACTCAGCGTGTACGTACATCCCCGTATCATCCATAAACGAATGGATTGATAGAAAGGTGGCATCGTTCATTTAAAAACACCATACTAGCCACCAGGAAAGAATCTTGGGTAGATAATTTAGGACTCACTCTGTTGGGACTATGAAATGCCGTTAAGGAAGACTTAAAAGCTGCCGCAGCCGAAATGTTATTCGGAAGCGCAACGCCTGGCGAGTTTTTTTACTACAAAACCAAATATGCAGCCAATTTGGTCGAAAAATTACGACATCATCTCCAAAAAATTCGTCCCGTCGAAACTTCATGGCATTCTCTAAGTACACCATTCGTAAATAAGAATGTATTTCAATCAACACACGTATATGTACACAACGATCGAGTTCTTCTTCTATGACAGAACCGTACGATTCACCCTACAAAGTTATTTCAAAAAACGACAAAAATTTTACTAACGAAATAAAAGGCAAAAACATCGTTATTTCAATCGACCACCTCAAGTCAAGTTACAATATAGCTGCAATGAAGAACCAGCTGTTAATTCTAACCAAACATCAGACCCTCTAGATGTATTGCAAGTCAATTCACAAAAATCTAAAAGGGGGTAATGTGGAGATCACCACTCTACACTAATTATAATAATTACTCCTAATTTTTATTTGTACTGTACATAATAGTTATTCGTGCCATACTTCTTAAGTTTGCCATTTTATGTAATTTGTCCTAAAACTTAATGTAAGAAGGTTAAATCAAAAGCACAAAATTGAAATATAGTTCGTCAACGACCATCAAAGTATTGTAGAAATATACAAGTAAGAAAAGAATCATATGGTCGTCAACAGCTGAGATCACTCGATCGAAACAGTTGATTTTTCGGCACAGTGATTCAAATAAAAGGACTTAAAAATAAAAAATAGGTTGCAATATAGGCGCGTTACCGATATTTTTTGCGTATTAGGTTCGCCCGAAGTCCTATTTTCCCCCATATAATATATACAATACTGAACAAAGCTATTTGTAATAATTTAAACAAAAATATATATATTCTTCAAATATTTTTAATAAAACAGAAAATATTTACAAATATTTTGATACAATAAACAAAATTTTAATCAAAACTAGGTAAATTTAATCCTTTTGAATTTTAATAATCGAAATACATTTTATATAAAATGTAAGCTATCTGCTTATTAAAGATACTACCGGCACTCACCTTGAATTCCAGCAGCGAACGAAGGGAAAAAATGTTTTTTTTTATGCGTGTGTGCGCGCGGATGAAGAACAAAAGAGGGTCGACCGCTGTCCGCCAGTCCCTTTTGTTAATTTGGTGCTGGTGTCCTCGTGTGTGGTGTGAAAGTATGATGTAGTGGGCATCATGCCGATGTGTTGAGAATGAAGTGTGTAGTGTGGGATGAAAATATGCTGCGCATGATGYCSATGTGTTGAGTATGGTGTGTGTAGTGTGGGGTGAAGATGTGGTGTGTATGTGTGAGGTGTAGCTTAGTTATAATTAGAGGGGGGCGCAGAAGCTCCTTTAACCATCCAGGCCCCCTAAACGAATGTTTAGCCTAGAAGGCGCTGAAGCTGTTGCAGCGCTGCCACAACGCTGCTCAGCCCCGTAGACCGACGAGGTGGTGGTCCAGGCTGCCGACGCCGCAACGACGTTCCGCTT
Source organism: Bactrocera latifrons (assembly GCF_001853355.1). Taxonomy (NCBI): domain Eukaryota; kingdom Metazoa; phylum Arthropoda; class Insecta; order Diptera; family Tephritidae; genus Bactrocera; species Bactrocera latifrons. Next base: position 1,527 of record NW_017537196.1, on the reverse strand, counting down.
CGCTGAGGTGCGCCACGAGCTGCGGATTGGAATCGGGGTATGCGGCCGCGATGGATGAGTGGCCGATTCACTTCGCGTGCCGCGCTGCGAGGGAGCAGCGTGTGGTGCGGCCTGTGGCATAATTGGCACAGCCCTCGTGACTCACACTCCGGAGTCGTATGCGTACGTGACAGGCAATTGTGGCAATGCCCGTGTGCCTGGGCAACTTGTTKCCGTTGTACAGGTCGCATACCCCTAAAAATCCCACAATGGTGCAGGCGATGTGGGCGCCGACAGATGGGGCACCTTAGGGTCTCCGACGTCCGTGATTGGCGTGGTGGTGGTCGAGCGCCACCACGAGGTGCGGATGGAAGGACCGCTGCAGGCGCGGTTGCCGGTACAGGTGCCGGCGTTGTTGCAACCACAGTGCGGGGCGCTGGTGTAGGCCCGGTGCGTGGCGCATTGGTAGCCCGAGCRGTTGGCGTGGTTGTGACTGGCGTATCTACTTCCATAGTAATCTGTATAGAAAAGATTGTTGATTATTAATCTGTCATGCAATGAGATGGGCCATCGTGCCACGATGTGTGGCATGAATGGGTCGTCGTATTGAACGAYCGTTTTTTGTTAGTTTTCTTTGTTATTTTTCGACAGTTTATTATGTTTTAGCGGTCTGTTATTGGCGTATTTCTCGGTTTAGTGATAAATTTAGTAATTTTATTATATCGCGATTTTATCGGTTTCGTTTTTGCGGTTTTCGGACTCGCGGTCGTCGGCGGTTGGYAAAAAGCATAGCTTCACGAGCGGTCTGGTTAGTGTTCCGTTTTGCGTACGGAGATCCACGACTCGTATGTGACCGTCGGAGCCATAATGCARCTTTTCTATGCGGCCAAGCCGCCACTCGGTAGGGGGAAGACAATCATCATGAATGAGGACACAGTCTCCGAGTTTAGGCGCTTGTTCAGGAGTCTTCCAGCGATATCTTTTGTGGAGATCCTTTATGTATTCGTTCTTCCATCGGCGGCTGAAGTCATGATGGAGAATTTTAATTCGTTCCCATCGATTTAATAGAGATAGCGACTCCACGCCTGGCTCAGGAATGGCCAGGATGGGTGCTCCTTTCAGAAAATGCCCTGGAGTTAAGGCAGTGAAATCTGAGGGGTACTGTGAGTGGCCGTGAATTGAGAACGGCTTCAATTCGATTTAATAACGTCGTGAATTTAATAACGTCGTGATTTAATAACGTAATTGAATTTATAGTTTCCAGCTACCCGTTTGAAATGGGATTTGAAGCTTTTTAMAGCTGATTCCCATAAACCGCCCATATGAGGAGCGCTTGGGGGTATAAATTGCCAATTGATCCCTYGAGGGGCGTACTTTTGTACGATGTCGGGTGACACTTGCTTTAGGAAATCCATAAATTGCTTTTCTGTGGCTCGTTGAGCTCCAATAAAGGTTTTTCCATTATCGCTCATGATTTTAGATGGGTAGCCACGTCGGGCAACGAAGCGAGCAAATGCCGCGAGAAAAGCCTCCGTCGTCAGATTACTA
>NW_017537195.1:148778-151109 GCF_001853355.1 Bactrocera latifrons | reverse complement strand
GCAGGATGATACGAGTCCTCTGGCTGAACCAAAGGGTCACATCGGACAACAGAGAACATTGAAGCGTTATCAACATAGACTAGATCTAAAAACTTACCAAACTCGTTCGGGATTACATTAATTTGGTTAAGACCAAACTCCGATATTTTATCTAAGAACTCGTTAAGACATAAGCGAGTTCTAATAGGAATGGTGTAGTCATCAACAAGCGTCAGCGTTTTCGAGAAGGAAAAAGTGACAACCCCGCAAATAGAAGTATTCAAATATATTAGAATAAAATTTACGACATAGTTTATTTGTCGATTTTCAAGTCAAGAAATGTGCCAAAGAAAATATTCAATATTCCTCTGATTTATGTGTACAGTGAATCCCGGTTCAGTAGTACTTCACTTAAATGAAAATCATCCCTCTTAACTGCCCATATCTTSCTGCATCTCACGGTTGGTTTTTTGAAATACATATAAATTGTTATTTTAAGTACCACTCGCTTAAGTATTCGCGCTCGCTTATGTGCCATATTATATTCTTATTTTCACAAACCAAGAACAACTGTATCTTTGATTGTAGTATTTGCCAAGGAATTTCAAAAATATTTTTACGCGGCTTGCAAAAATCTGCGTCGATATGTATGCAAGCTTACACACAAACATACATATTAACGCTGGTTTGTATGCGAAGCTGTACAGGGGCAAGGGAAGCGGTGACAATCGGCGGCCGTTCGTTTATTTTTTTCCACACAGCTCGGATTTTCTACCAACAATACAATGTTGTGACGCATTGTCGCCACATTGACTCTTTGACAAAAAGTGAGGTTCCCCATTGGCTGACCGTGTGAACGGAGATTTCTTATGAACAGGGATGGGCAAAGTCATAGCAGGTGCTAAAAGAGCGTAAGTGATCGTATACGTATACACACGGATTGTCACTAATGTGTGGAACACAATGCTAGCGACAGACTGCAGCAGCACGTCAGTGAACTGAATATGGCGTTGTGAATCCTACTACATGAACGTTTGTGAGAGGGCAGCAACATAACAATGGCCGGCATGTACACAAAACAATGCAGTTGTCCATTTTGCATGWACACAATTTCGTTGTGGCCATACTAATACCTTGCACTTCAATGAAATTTTAATATTTTGTTCAAAGTGAAATTTTGAAGCAAAAAATAAGTAAATAGGTAAATTTATTTGTTTTAAATAAAATGATGTAACAGAGCTATTTTATGCTTTTATTTGTAAAATAACGTCAGGTTTGTTAGAGGTTTGAGTAATTTTACAGTTTAGATATTAGTGGCACCACCACTCTACCTCATCTCTCTGTCTTCCATTCTACTGTCAACTCTACTGTCGTCCTGCTGTCGTTGGCAAATATAGGATAAAATTGAAGTTAGCGAGAACGACAACTGTCGGCCTGCCGTCGTGTAGTCGTGCAGCTGTCAAAATAGGTCCGTCGATAAGAACGTGTGTATTTTAATATTTGACAGATGTCGTTTGAGGTCTGTCGCGAGCATTGTATTCCACACATGATTCGCTTTGTCACACAGTAATGCACTAACACATTGTCATTTTATGAGCGCCGTTTGGTTGTGGTCGTGCCCATCCCTGCTTATGAAGCATTAAGTGTACATATTTACAAGCATATGTTGCATGTAGACAAATTTACAAACATTACGAGTATGGTCTGTCATATTTGTTTACATGCACACATAATTATGTGTCGCATGTGCGACCGCTATATCTTTTAAGATGATATCAAACCTTTTAAGGTAAATTTATAAATTTAAAACTAATTACCTTAACTTATATCAATTAATTGGGTAATAATACAAACTCTACTCTATATTATATATTTTTAATGATTTTATGGAATCATCATGAAATACATATGTATGTAGATAAATTTTAATATACATACATACGTATTTATGTACATATATACTAAGTATATGCTTTGATACCAAATATATACAGATCATATGTATATAAATTATGGCCGAGTCGGTTGCGCATAGAAAATAAACGAATCTCTAGGCGTAAATTTGTTTACATTGGAATTAACATTATTTTTCTCATTTAACACTGAAAATGCTCAACTCTGCTACTTTCGTGGTGAAACACGTTTATAATTTGTTTGTGGTGAAACTCCTTCATCTCGAACGAATTAGCCAAAAATATGTTTACAATCTCGTAGCCGTGAACCTTCTCTATTATAAACGTTCTCTGCATCATACAGCGAAAGATGTCAGTTGCAAACAGACTTAAACAACCTAGTTTCTTGGTGGGATAGATATGACATGCCATTGAATCTTAAAAAATGTAAAACGATATG
>NW_017537195.1:145882-147773 GCF_001853355.1 Bactrocera latifrons | reverse complement strand
TAAATAATACAAATTTGTATGCCTGCGATAGGCATTTCTCGCTCCACCATCAAAATAGGTTAGGACTATCTAAAGGGGCAGTCCCCGATAAAAATTTGTTAACACCAACAGTGGCGATAGTTTCGGACTGTGGTATTATAGTTGACGGTAGTTTTTGCGAAACTGACGAACAGGACAATATAAATACTTTAGGTCCTATAAAGTCTATTTCCACATTAATAGTACAATGAAAATTAACAAAATGTCTTTTAAGGATATAATACCCTATTATCTTTAAAAGATCTGGGACATAAAAGGCATTTCATGGCACCAAAGGCATTTAGACTCATATAAAATATTTCTCGCAGGGCAAATTTGGTTTTGCGCTATAATCTTGCGTGATGTTAATTCGTTACTGGCTCGACCATGGATAATATCAGAGATAATGAGATCCCCAACTGCTCTCTCAATGGATGTGAGAGACCAATTGCTAAACGTCAAAACCTACCGAACTTTGACAGTTGACTGGATTGAGTAGGTTTTGACGTTTTGCAATTGGAATGACTGGAACGGCCAGATTGAAATTATACCAAAAATATATGTCAACGGAGGAATTTATTAAGATCGCTAATAAAAATTTAAAATAATGAAAATCAAAAAAATGACAAATTTAAATATATATTATGAAACGTTTTGTAATTTGATGCATAATAGAATTAATTTTCTATTACAAATGATTAAAAACATTTATTAATTTAGAACTAACAGGCTTAATTCACCTTATTAAGTATTGAAATATCGAAAGTCAGTTGTTTTAATATACCATAGAATCATAAAAAGGAATTAAGTAGTTTCGCCAATATATATCAATTTGCAATCGTAATAAATGTTGGGTATTTTAATTGAAAATGTCCAAAAATTCTTATTTGGTGCAATCTGGCCATAATGGAAAATGTTATAAAAAACGCTTATTTTTTGGCGCTCTCACACTGTAATAAGTTGGATATCCCTGGATAATATGATACGATTGGCTCTCTTTTTCTCTCAAACGAGTTCCCTGATTATTTGACAGCGATGGAGACATTTAATTTCAGAAAAGTCGGGATGCCAGAAGTAAACCGCTATAATTACCTGACAAAATTAGTGTGAAATGAAATTTCATTGAACTGTGCGAACATATTTTGGCAGAATAAATGTTTATGTAAATTAATTAATGATTATGCATTTTAGCATTTATATAGGTGGGGATGTTGGGCACATGGGGTATCCCGGGCCAGCGCGATATTTATTTCCCTAGAATAGGTTGACAGCTGCAACCAACTGTCAACGGCTCGTCTCATACTAAGCTCAGTTTCTATATAGCACTCGAGCTGTGGACACGTGTTATAACCTCTCTGCAACAACAAAAAGAAATTCGACACTCCGAAAGTTTTTTTAAACTCTGTGTACAGTTGATTTTTTTCACATTTTCCAATAAATTCATCCAGGTAAATATGTTTATAATATTAGTTGGGCCTTTAGCCTTCGACACACAAAAGAAATTTTGCACGAATTTACATTGTGTTCATTATCCACCGCCATTTGCAAATATGAGCGTTTGGGAAATCTCGGGGCACTTATTACGGGGAATATCGGGCCGCATAGTTTTTTACATTTGACATGTATAAGTGATTTTTCGTGCAGAATTTCAACAACACAATAGTTTTTCAACATTTSCTGATAGTTTCGTGCTCCGAAAAATTTTTTTTTAGTCATTATGCCGCGGTACTATCCCAAACAGGAGAAAATTGTTGATTTCGACAACATTTTGGAGGCGATCAAGTCGGTGAAAATACATCAGAACAGCGTTCGACAATCTGCGACGGCACACAAAATTCCGAGGACCAACCTGATGCGTTATATTGCAGCATTC
>NW_017537195.1:137081-144032 GCF_001853355.1 Bactrocera latifrons | reverse complement strand
TTCAAAATCGCAAAATCAGGTTTTTTGCGCCAATGGCTATATCTTTTAAATTTTTGTAGAATTTTATCAAACCAATGTTATCAAAAGGAAGGTTACGACTYGYACTACAAATCCATGCTTTGGAATTTTCACAAAAAATAACTTTTATGTGACTTTTTAACCATAATCAAAACGTGGCCCAACATTCCCCTATATGCATTTTCACAGTCTGTAATTTAGTGTTTTGTATAATTTATTAAATACCCAATCTAATATTTTTCAACAGTGGCATCATTGGCAAATGTAATAAAAACATGCGAGTTTTGACAGCTCTCTCTCAAATTAAATAATCTCGTATCGTATTATCCATGGCTCGACAACGACAAGATAAAGAGGTGTTTAACTCCTCATCCTCCTCCATTTCAATCTGGTCATCGCTCGTTTCCAATTGCTAAACGTCAAAACCTACTGAACTTTGACAGCTAATCGAGTTCAKTAGGTTTTGACGTTTATCAATTGGAAACGAGCGATGGCCAGATTGAAATCTTAGCAAAAAAATATGTAAACAGAGGGATTTGTTGGATCGTTCAAGACCACTTATAAAAAATCTAAAACAATGAAAATTAAATAAATTTGTGACATTTAAAGGTATTTGATGAAACGTTTTGTAATTCGAAGCATCATAGTTTTATTTTCAATGGAAAATTATTAAAAACATTTAATGATTGAGAGCTAACAAGCTTAAATCCTTTTATTTGGCATTGAAAGGTCAAAAGTTAGTTGATCTAATATACAGTGGAACTTCCCTAATTCAAATGTCCAAGGGACAGAAAGTAGAGTTCGAGTTACGGCAAATTCGAATTAAGGAAAATACACTAAGTTGAGTTCAAATTTATTTACATATGTATGTATGTACATGTTTATTTAAAAGGACAGTTTGTAATACATATGTGGTATATAAATTCTTATTGGAAAAAATTGGTAATTTTTTTTTTTGTTTAAATACGGACCATTTCTCTTTCTCTATAAAATGTTCCACTAGATTTATTGATGCACGTACTGCGTATAGTTTCAGTTGTTGTTTCAACCTCGCTTTCACTAGAGACTTCCTCCTCTAAGTCTGAAACAATAGATTATTTGTGTTGAACAATGCTGCATTTTCCAAATTTTACTTCAGACTTACCTTTTCCAGAAGGAACTAGATTTTCCATGACGCTATCTAAAATGTCTTCATCTGTTGGGAATCCCATTGTTTGCACACCATCGTCAATATCGACGTAATCATCAAAAGACGCATTATCGGTTGCCATTGCCGTTCGATATGTGGTCCAAATTTGTTTCAATTCAGACAATGGAAGATCGTCTTCTTCATCCCGGCCATCCGTAGTAGCATTCTGCTTTAATTCTCTTCTTCTTCTTGATTGGCGTAGWCACCGCTTACGCGATTATAGCTGAGTTAACAATAGCGCGCCAGTCGTTTCTTCTTTTCGCTACGTGGCGAAAATTAGATATTCCAAGTGAAGCCAGGTCCTTCTCCACAGGAGATTTTTCGTCTTACCCTCGTTCACTGCCAGACCCATTTCTGTTGCTTCCTTGTCCAGTCTGTAGAAAGCAGAACTAACGGCGTGGGTGTTGAGGCCAATGATATCAATATCATCGGCATACGCCAGCAGCTGTACACTCTTATAGAAGATGGTACCTTCTATGTTTAGTTCTGCAGCTCGTACTATTTTCTCCAGAAGCAGGTTGAAAAAGTCGCACGATAACGAATCGCCTTGTCTAAAACCTCTTTTGGTATCGAACGGCTCGGAGAGGTCCTTCCCGATTATGATGGAGCTTTTGGTGCTGCTCAACGTCAGCTTACACAGCCGTATAAGTTTTGCAGGAATACCAAATTCAGACATCGCGGCGTAAAGGCAGCTCCTCTTCGTGCTGTCGAAAGCAGCTTTGAAATCGACGAAGAGGTGGTGAGTATCGATTCTCCTTTCACGGGTCTTTTCCAAGACTTGGCGCATGGTGAATATCTGGTCGGTTGTTGATTTTCCAGGTCTGAAGCCACACTGATAAGGTCCAATCAGTTTGTTRACGGTGGGCTTTAATCTTTCACACAATACGCTCGATAGAACCTTATATGCGATATTGAGGAGGCTTATCCCACGGTAGTTGGCGCAGATTGTGGGGTCTCCTTTTTTGAGGATTGGGCATAGCACACTTAAATTCGAACTTCTTCCTGGTCGGGAAATGGAACGTCTGCTCCATCGTCGTCGATTGGGGCATCGGGTTCGCCTTCTCCTGGCGTTGTGCGTTCACTGCCATTCAGCAGCCTGGAGAAGTGTTCCCTCCATAATTTAAGTATACTCTGGGCATCGGTGACTAGATCACCTTTGAGGGTTCTACAAGAGTATGCTCCGGTCATGAAACCTTCTGTAAGCCGCCGCATTTTTTCGTAGAATTTTTGAGCATTACCTCTATCGGCCAGCTTATCAAGCTCTTCGTTCTCACGCATTTCGGCCTCTTTCTTTTTCTTTTTCCCTCTTCAACTCTCGGTATCTATCCCATCCCGCACGTGTTGTGGTCGATCGTAACGTTGCAAGGTAGGCAGCCTGTTTTCTCTCCGCTGCGACACGGCACTCCTCATCGTACCAGCTGTTCTTTTGTACTTTCCGAAAACCAATGGTTTCGGTTGCGGCTGTACGTACAGAGTTTGAAATGCCGTCCCACATTTCCCTTATACCGAGTTGTTGACGAATGCTCTCAGAGAGCAGGAGTGCAAGCCAAGTAGAAAATCGTTCGACTGTCTGTTGTGATTCCAGCTTCTCGACCTCGAAACTTCCTTGTGTTTGATGGCGTGCGTTTATGGCTGCACAGAGGCGCGTGCGAATCTTGGCTGCAACAAGATAGTGGTCCGAATCGATGTTAGGACCTCGCAGTGCACGCACATATAAAACACTGGAGACGTGTCTTCTGTCTATCACAACATGATGGATCTGGTTGGTGGTTTTTCGATCCGGAGACAGCCAGGTAGCTTGATGAATCTTCTTATGCTGGAATCTAGTACTACAGATAACCATATTTTGGGCCCCGGCGAAGTCGATCAGCCTCAACCCATTTGGAGATGTTTCCTCGTGGAGACTGAATTTACCGACCGTAGTGCCAAAGATACCTTCTTTGCCCACCCCTGCGTTAAAGTCGCCAAGCACGATTTTGACATCGTGGCGGGGGCAGCTCTCATAAGTGCTTTCCAAACACTCATAAAAGGCATCTTTGGTCACATCGTCCTTCTTTTCCGTCGGGGCGTGGGCGCAAATCAGCAAAATGTTGAAGAACCTCGCTTTGATGCGGATTGTGGCTAGACGTTCATTCACCGGGGTGAATGATAGTACTCGGCGACGGAGTCTCTCTCCCACCACGAATCCCACAAGAAACTTGCGCTCCTTTATATGGCCACTGTAGTAAATGCCACAAGGATCTACTCGTCTCTGTCCTTGTCCCGTCCATCGCATTTCTTGGAAGACGGTGATGTCAGCCTTTATTTTCACGAGGACATCAACCAGCTAGGTAGCTTCCCAATTAATGGACCGGACATATCAGGTGCATGCCCTCAGTTCGTAGTCCTTATTTCGTTTGCCATGGTCGTCATCAAAAGTGGGGTCTCTCATCCAAGGCTGTTGTTGCGTTGTCATTGGGGTGGTTTTTTTTACGTGGCGGGTCCCAAACCCAGCGCACAACCCTATGCAGGGACTGCTTCACCTTCTCACTTTAGCTCGCCTTCAAACAGATGTTCTTAGGCTACCCAGAGGGTACTTGGTCAAGGACCGGAAGTCGTGAGCTGCTTGAGTCATATGTAAAAGAATCGTTTCTGGCCACTCCTAAGTGAATGGCGATCAGAAAACTTTCCTCAGTTGCGTGAACTTCTACACATGAATCCATCGTCCTCCATAACTCACTTTTAGCAAAACCAGCCTTTCTAAAACAATTGCTGATTGTTTGTGGTTTTACACCCAAAGTCCAGGTTTTGTTTAGATCCCTGACTGCATCAAGTAACGACACAGTCGTAGGAGTTGGTTCTTCCATATGGGCCAAAACTTTCATTACAATTCGTTTTCTATAATGTTGCGTGAGATTTTGAATAATCCCTTGGTCCATTGGTTGTTGAACAGACATCAAATTAGGAGGAAAATATTGCAGTTTAATGTTTTTTAAATTTGCTTGTACATTTTTAGGATGTGCGGGACAATTGTCARCGAACAGTAGTATTTTCCTATTTTGGGCAACAAAGACTTTATCTAGACTTTTGAGCCACTTATCATAAATTTCACTTCTCATTAACGCTTTTTTGTTGCACTCATAGTCCACATCAAGTGATTTTATACCCTTAAAACAACGTGGGTTTTTTGACTTGCCGATAACTAGTAATTTCAACTTTTCTGAACCACTCATATTGCTTGCAACCATAACGGTAATTCTCTCCTTGCTGTTTTTACCACCAAAGCATTTTTGACCTTTAAAGGCTAATGTTTTATTGGGTAAACATTTAAAAAAAATGCCCGTTTCATCTGCATTAAAAGTTTCGTTTTCGTGGTATTGTCTGATTATATCTGGCAAAACGTTTTTTTTTTTCCAATCTTCACTAGACTGTAAATCGGCTGAAGCACTTTCTCCACAAATCAACATTTGTGCGATATTATGCCTTTTTTTAAATTTATATAACCACCCTCCGCTAGCAGAAAAATTTTCGCGACCCAAAGCAACCGCAAATTCTTTAGCTTTTTTTTTAAGGTTCCCGAGAGAGGAAGATTTTTCTCACGGGCGGTAGTAACCCACTTAAGCATAGCTCGATCAACATCATTATTGACGCAAGTTGTAATCCTTTTTCGTTTGGAGTTAAATTTAAGTTTTAAATTAAATTTAAGTTTTAATTATCACCTTTTTGTTCTAAAAGTTTGTCTTTGTTTTTCAAAATGGTTGATAACGTATTAGGAGGAATCCCAAATATTTGTGCAATGTTTTTTTTTTTTTTTGTTTTCGCCCTTTTCTACCTCGGCAATTAGTTTTAACTTTTCCTTAAGCGTTAAACACTTTACACTTCGTTGTGATGTCATTTTAGTCCAATATCACCACCGTTCTAACAACAACTGATACAATCTTATGTAAGTGCGTGCGACGCTTGCTATGAAATTTAAAATACAAGTCATTATCTGTCGCCGATTCGCAGCTCGGTAATTCCCCGAAATTGCGGTAGGTGTTTCCCCGAAAAATTCGAGTTACGCTTGGTTACCGCCGCAGTTTCTGTGACATTTTAGTTCGTGTTTTAGAAATATTCGGGTAACAGAAATTCGACTTATAGGGAAAAAATTACAAAGTGATATTATAAAAACGTATTTTGTTCTTAAGGAAATTCGATATAGAGAATATTTCGAGCTACGGAAATTCGAGTTAGAGAAGTTTCACTGTACTTATAAAAAATTTAAATAGTTTCTCCATATAGTAAATAACTACTATATGTGACCTGGTCTGCGGAAAGGGTGCTCAGGTGTCAAAAAATCTTAGCGTGATAGAATCTATCTTAACGTGATAGAATCCAAAAAGTCATAAACTAGTTTTGGCACGTTAGCTCCCTTTTCGTAGACCAGGTCACATATAGTAATTTTTATTCGTACCAAATGTTGGGTGTTCTAATTTAAAATGCCCAAAAATTCTTATTTTGTTCGATCTGGACAAAATGGAAAATGTCATAAAAACGCCTATTTTGAGGCGCTCTCATACTGGAATAAGTTGAACATCCCTTTATTCCTGGACAGAGCGTAAGCGTACGTGTGAAGTTAGTTTGCACAATTGTGCTAAGAAATGCCCACCACTGAATTGAGTAATGAACGCATAGAGAGCGGCAGACTTCAAGCGACATCCGTCAATTATTAAAACACACGCGTTCTTCAGGACACATTCATTTTGACAGCTGCACGACTACATACTGTCCCTCCCCTGAAAGACCGGCTTAAGTATACCAACCCACGATTTCAGGGTTAAAAATGATATGGTTGAATAGGGCAAGTGCTCCAGAATAAGAATACATATAATTAAAGCTGCCACAAACTTATAGTTTTCGAAATACTTGGATTTAGAGATGAAAATCTTGCAAATTTTATTTTGTAATTTCTCGATTTATAGTAACTTTTTCTTTTATATCATGAACTTCTTATACACTTACACTTCAGTACATTGTTTCGACATATTTCTTTAATATTAATTATTTGGATATTTGTTTAAAATAAACATATTATTTTGTACACAAATTTAATTTTATGCACAATAACAAAAGGGTTGACAAATAATAAGTGTTGCCATAATTACCCATTTAACAAACGAACAAAAAAAAATTAAGAAATAAGATTATAGCTCAGATACATAAACCATTATCCCATTTCTTGACAAGTCATGATTTCTGATCGGGCAGGGTTATTTTTTGAAGCGCGGTCGAAGGCCCCAAACGCAAAATAAGTTCTACGCGAAAAAAAATTGAAACACGCCCTTAGGCCGCCCACGCAAAAGGGATTTTTACGCCAAAAAAAACTTGACGCATCCAAATGGCGCGTAGTAAAATGATTTTTTGCGATAGACAGCTACAAAAATTCCTTTTTTTTTGTATAATTTATTTTCTTTATTTCTTCTACTTCATTTACAAAAGATGTCGATAAGTAACACTGATTATTTTACAGACCTGAACCCTTTAGTTGTTGTTAAATAAATAGAATTGAACAATAAAAAGTTAATTCTTGAATTAAATCAATGTTTTCACTATATAATCTATATATATAAAAATTAAACCCGTTTTCGTTGTCACGGCATCACGCGTGAATGGCTGAACCGATTTTGCTGATTTTTTTTTTTTTTTTTTGTAGTTTTCTAATACTCTGTACAAGGTTCTTATGGAAAAAATATTAAGAAAATCTCTCAGAAAGATTGAAAAATATG
>NW_017537195.1:126450-136776 GCF_001853355.1 Bactrocera latifrons | reverse complement strand
GAATCGAAATCAACATAGAAATGTTGTGTTTAATCCCCACAGAGCTGCATTCTGTTATAATGTGGCAATTGATTACAGTTCAGAGCAAATTGTTGCTATTGGACTAATGAATATTGTGTGTCCACATTGCAATGCATTGAAATTCAAAAATGAAGACCCTGGTTTGTGTTGCGCCAGCGGCCAAGTCAAATTGAGCCACTACATTCATTGATTTCCGGAAATGGGCCAGGTTCTAATCATTTTTTGACTCATATCCAGCAATATAATAATTGCTTTCAAATGACATCATTTGGCGCAACAAAAGTTAWTCGAGACAATTTTATGCCTACTTTCAAGGTAAGTAAGTATAATGGCAAACAATAAAACATAGTTGTACACCCATGCAGCTGGTGCAAAATATGTTGAGCCAGTGTGTGTAGATGTGTTTACAAAGTGTTCCAATACTTGGTAAAGCCTACTACCTAAAGCTGCCATGGAAGGCTACTGTTCAATGTCTATAAAATATTTTGGCAGTATTTTGCGGCCACATGGTGGTACAAACAATTTTCTATACAATTAGTTAAATACATATTTACATTCTTGCAGATTCAGGGTCAAATATATCATCGAACAGGTTCCTTATTGCCAATGCCTGATGAAGACTATAAATTTTTTGCAAATATATTTTATGGGCGATTGAGCAACTCAGTGACAAGATCCATTGTAGAACAACTTCAATCATTTTTCCATCAACACAATCAATTAGTTGCATTATTCACAACTGCATTAGACTGCATGCCATCAGATAATCATAAAATTGTCATCAGAGCCGATAAGGCGCCTGCAGGACAACATGCTGGACGTTTTAATGCGCCAACAATTAATGAAGTGGATATTGCCGTCGTGGGAGAAAATTTAGAAAACCGGGACATCGATCACATGATGCCTTACAATATCCTATCCTATTTTGGCAAGGTGAAGACGGCTATCATTTTTCAATTAGGATTATAAATCCAGTTACAGGTAAATTATTTAACAATATATGTTTATCACATTAAAATATATGTTTACTAACTTAAAATTTATATTATTAATAACACAAAAAATTGTTTATAGGTGCTGAAACGAACAAAAAAGTTAGTTCAATGAATTATTATTCATACAGACTGATGGTTCGGGAAAATGAGGACAATCACATCTTAAAGTGTCGGCATCTATTTCACCAATATGCTATATGTATGTGGAAGTTGAAACTGACATTTATCCGGTTAAACCAGGCAAAACTCCGTTCCGAGGAATATATTCATCTTCGGGATCCCATTAATGCTGCTGGAAATGCACAGAATGTTGGCAGAACAACTATTCTCCCAGCAACATACGTCGGAAGCACGTGACATATGCATAAATATGCTCAAGATGCTATGCCCTATGTACGACCACCAGATTTGTATATCACATTCACATGCAATCCAAAGTGGACAAAAATTCAACAAGAATTATTTACTAACCTATTGATCGCCACGATATCACTGGATTTTATGTTAAGCATCGCGTGTTCGGCGAGACGCGCTGTTAGATGTACTCAATTGAGTGGCAAAAACGCGGATTGCCACATGCACATATCCTCATTTGGTTGATTGAGAGGATAAGACCGAATGAAATTGATAATCTGATATCAGCAGAAATTCCCGATAATAATGAAGACCCACTGTTACATGAGGTTATTACAAAAAATATGATACATGGTCCACGTGGAATATTAAATCCCATTTCTCCGTGTATGGTTGAAGGAAAATGTTCAAAACGCTGCCCAATACAATTAGTAACAGAAACTATTACTGGAAATGATGGATATTCACTTTATCGCCGCCGATCCATTGATGACAATGGAAGTCAACAAAAGTCAAAGTAGATCGACAGGACAATGAAGTTGATAATCGTTGGATTGTTCCGTTTTCGCCATTACTTTGCAAGGTATATAAAGCACACATAAACGTCGAAATTTGCCATTCCGTAAAATCTATTAAATATGTTTGCAAGTATGTGAACAAAGGTAGTTACATGGCTGTCTTCGGAGTTACTGCCGAAAACTCAAATGATGAAGTCACTCAATATCAAATGGTAACGAAGGCATGTGGCGTATATTTTCGTTTCCTACACATGAACGACACCCTACTATTGTTCACTTGGCCGTACATTTGGAAAATGGAAATGGTCGGGTTTATTTTACAGAAGCAAACGTATTACAACGAGTTGACAGGCCACCATCGACAACATTAACCAGCTTCTTTGAAATGTGCCAGAATGATGACTTTGCCAGAACGCTACTTTACTCCGAAATGCCAAGATATTAAAAATTTCAACGACGAAAAGGAGGACAGCCAGATTAACCACAAGTATTTTCCACCGAAGCACTAGGCCGTCTTTTTACAGTCCATCCCAGTCAAGACGAGTGTTTTTATTTGCGTTTATTGCTAGTCAATGTTCGTGGTCCAACATCATTCCAACATCTGCGAACTGTTAATGCTGTATTGTGTGACACATATAGAGAAGCCAACATTTGGGATTGTTAGAGAACGACACTCATTGGAACCACACTCTCGAAGATGCTGTGATTTCGTCAAATGCTAAACAAATACGAACATTATTTTCTATAATTTTGTCTACATGCTTCCCATCAGCATCGACTAATTTATGCATATCATATGGCGGAAGGTATATTGCATCAGATGCGTCTTAGAACATCGAATGCATAGTTGCAAATGAACGAAGAATCACAATTAAGCATTAATTTTAATTGAGGACAGTATTAATACAAAGATGCTCCCGGTGGAACTGGGAAAACTTTTTTGTTATCATTGATTTTGGCAACAATTCGATCGCAAAATGGAATTGCACCAGCCCTAACTTCATCAGGTATTGCAGCTACGTTGTTGGAAGGCGGTCGAACAGCTCATTCAGCTCTCAAGCTGCCGTTGAACCTTCAAATTAATGAAACTCCAACTTGCAACCTTTGGAAGAATTCTGCGATGGCCAAAGTGCTGCAGAAAACAAGATTGATCATTTGGGATGAATGTACGATGGCACACAAAAAATCTTTGAAGGCATTAGTTCGCTCGATGCAAGATTTACGAAATAACAAAAGCCGGTTTGGTGGCGCAATGATACTATTGGCAGGTGATTTTCGACAAATATTGCCAGTTGTTCCACCCTCAACGCCAGCTTATGAACTGAATGCATGTTTGAAATCGTCCATTCTATGGAAAGACATTAAAACACTTAAATTAAGTATAAACATGAGAGTCGAATTGCAGGAAGGCCATCTGGAGAAGTGTTTTCCAAACAACTGCTCGATATTGGTAATGGTATTATTGCTGTTGATACATCATCTGGATATATTACATTCCCTACCAATTTTTGTAACTTTTGTGAATCAAAGACCGAGGTCATGGAGATGGTTTTCCCAAACATTGCTCAAAATTACGTAAATCACATTTGGTTAGCGAACGTGTTATATTGGCCGCAAAAAATGTTGATATGAATGAAATGAATTTTCAGATTCAAGAGGAAATAGCTGGCGAATTGAAGAATTACAAATCAGTTGATTCCATTACTAATGAAGATGAAGTTGTCCATTATCCAACAGAATTTTTAAATTCGCTGGAATTGCCCGGCTTACTACCTCATAATCTGCAATTAAAAATCGGATCAGTAATTATTATGTTACGGAACCTAAACCAGCCACATCTGTGTAATGGAGCCCGGCTTGCGGTGAAAAAATTATTGAACAACGTCATCGAAGCCACAATTTTGAAAGGGAAGTACAAAGGCGAAGATGTTTGAATACCACGCATCCCTATGATACCGAACGACAGTGCGACTTGCATTTGCAATGTCAATAAATAAATCGCAAGAGCAGTCGTTAAGTGTATATGGCATCAACCTAGAAAACCCATGCTTTGCACATGGCCAATTATATGTCGCCTGTTGCCATGTCGGAAAACCATCAACACTATTGATTTATGCGCCAGAACATAAAACTAAAAATATAGTTTATCAAAAAGCATTAGAATAGAGAGGCTATTAGTTGCTTTCTAGAGCTCGCGTGGTGTTGAGCTCAATGTTTACTTCAAAATGCCAAGTTGTTCAATAGCGATTTGTAAAAATATAAGTGTTATTATGGAACCCTATGGAATAAACTCTATTATGAAAATATATATTTTGTTTTTCATTGAATAAAATTAGTAAAGTCCTTCTCAGGTATGGTATATAGATATTACAGATTCCAGTTCAAATTGAATAGGTTGTGAGAACTAAATATCTATGCAGAATTTAGTCCACGCAACCCATAAAGGCCCACCCTATTGTTCACAACAAAACGGACTGAAACACAAGAAGCTGAAATGAATGCAGTAAAAACACGCCACGCAAGCAATACAACGGGATAACCACGGAGACGGAGAAATCAGACAAGCAGACGAAACAACAACAAGCATGCATACGCAGCGGTAAAACCACGCCACTGCCAGCAACATACGCCATCCCAGCAACACACACCATCCCAACGCAACATGTTGCGAAAGTGTTAGCACGCAGCACAGGCTTGGTGGGGAGTTAGATGGCCGATGATCAGGCAGTCAGAACGGGACTGTTACAGCGTATACACGTCCAGCATCAGACTACCCAGTGAATTTATCCTCTAGCTGGTCTTGGTACTCTGACTTGTAAAGGACATCTGTTAAGGGTGAACTTGGTAGTGAGTTTATCCTCTGACATCGTCAGTGAAGCCTACACAAGCACCGGCAGTGCCGGTCGAGCATAGTCGTCGTAGCACGTGAGCGTCAGCGTATACGCCAGGGCACCGTTATCGAAGCATACAGGAGCGCCGGCAAAAATAGCCAGGCGCAGTCGCCATAGCGGAGAAGCGTCAACACCGCCAGGACACCATCATTGAAAACCTACACGAGCGCCGGCAGAAATAGTCGAGCGTGGTCGTCGTAGCACGGGAGCGTCAACGTACGCCGCAGGATATCGTCAGCGGAGCCTACGCGGGCGCCGGCAGAAGTAGCCGAGCGTGATACAGGGCAGCAAGTCGTCTAGACAGCAGAAGCGCAGGAGAGTGGGAAACGGTATTGCCCTAACGGGCCACACTGAACTGTTACCCTGACGCACTTTCCTCCGGCGACGACATTACAACGTGGGAGACGATTTTGTAACTTTATTTAAAATTAGATTATAGAATAAAATAAAGTACGATTCGCAGACGAGCCCCAGTATATACAAATTTATTGTAACGAACCCTGGACACGGCGAGTATACCTCAGCAATTTATACTTGTATGAAGCAGGGGCAGCAAAAAGCTTCGTTACAAGGTACTCATACATAAGATAGGTCAGCTTTTCTAAATAAAGTAGTGCATCATAGCTACGCTAAGGCGGTATGAAGTTCGCCAGGTCAGCTAGTACAAAATAAATGTGTACAAACGAATTAATGAAGTGTTAGTGTATATAAAAGTGCAAAATATAAGTGTAAAATAATTTTAAATCGCAAAAATAGGTTCTTCAAATTGTCATAGTTTTCAACTTTAAATGCAAATATATTTGCGGCAGAGCATCTCTTCTATCCAACCATACCAGTTCCAACCCTGAAATCGTAGGATGGTATACTAAAGCTTCCCCAATAAGAGGCTAATAGCTCGATTTTTCAAAATACTTCTCTTATACGTATATTCTTAGCAGTAACAGTGGAAATAAAGAATATCAGACAGTCGGCATATATATTAATACAAAAGAATAAGCTTTAAGTGTATTTTTATAACAAGTTTATCCTACATTCGAAAAATATTTACAATTCTATGAATTATAAATTTAAATTAAAACCTCGAAGAGTTAAAGAAAAATCGTCGGTCTGTTCTGAATAAGGTGTTGCATGGGAGTGGTACTACTTTATAGTTTTCTGATTTCTTAATTTACTATAATACTGTAGTTGTTAAGTATGGTATTACGGGATTCTGCAAAGTTACGAACTTTTTGCTCATTAATTAAAGGAATTATACCGGAAAAACTGAATAATTGGTTGTAATGGAGATATTCCTTTTTCTTTAGTTTCATTGTCATTGTTAAGTATGTATTTAGGAACTTCTTCTTCTTCTTCACCGCTTACGCGGTTCCTTATCCACTTGGTCCTTCCAACGGAGTGGAGGTCGTCCTCATCCTCTGCTTCCCCCGGCGGGTACTGCATCGAATACTTTCAGAGCTAGAGTGTTTTCGTTTATTTGGACGACATGACCTAGCCAGCGTAGTCGCTTTCTTTTAATTCCCTGAACTATGTCAATGTCGCCGTATATCTCATACACCTCATCGTTTCATCGAATGCGACAATCACCGTGGCCAACGCGCAAAGGACCATAAATCTTTCGCAGAACCTTCTCTCTCAAAAAGTCTTCGACTCATCAAATATTGTCATCGTCCATGTCTCTGCACCATATAGCAGAACGGGAATAATGAGTGACTTTGTTCGTCGAGAGAGGACTTCTCAATTGTCTACTTAATCCGAAGTACCACGTTTTGACAAGAGATATTCTGCGTTGCATTTCTAGGCTGACGTTGTTGTTAGTGTTGTTTGATGACGAGGGATATTTCGTCTTGCCCTCGCTTCCCACTAAAGTCATTTGGAGAAAGCAGAACTGACGCGAGTGTTGAGGCCAGTGAGCCAATAGCTGTACACTCTTATAGAAGATGGTACCTGCTGGATTAAGTTCTGCAGATCGAATTATTTTCTCTACAAGTAAGTTGAAAAGTTACATGTCTTAAACCTCCTTTTGTATCGAACGGTGGTGTAAGTGGTCGGAGTCGATGTTAGGTCCTCGGAGCGTACACACGTCTAAAACACTGGACACGTATCTTCGGTATATCACTCTATCACAACATGATCGATCTGGTTGAATGCTTTTCGATCCGGAGACAGCCAGGTAGCTTGGTGAATTTTTCTATGTTGGAATCTAGTACTGCAGATAACCATATATCGGGCTCCGGCGAAGTCGATCAGCCTCAACCGCACTAGAAATGTTTCATTAATTAATTTACATAAACATTTATTTTGCCAAAATATGTTCGCACAGTTCAATGAAATTTCATTTCACACTAATTTCGTCACGTAATTATAGCGGTTTACTTCTGGCATCCCACCTTTTCTGAAATGAACTGTTAGAAATTCCCTGATCTCCATCGCTGTCAAATAATCAGGGAACGTGGTTGAGAGCCAATGCCATAGACAACTTGATACGAGACTCTTTGGTTCGCATTTTTTATAGCATTTGTCAAGGATGCCACTGCTGAAAAATATTAGCTTGAATATTTAATAAATTATACAAAACACTAAATTAAACATTTTGAAAATGCATTCATATATAAATGCTAAATTCCGAAATCATTAAGTAATTTACATAAACATTTATTTTGCCAAAATATGTTCGCACAGTTCAATGAAATTTCATTTCACACTAATTTCGTCAAGTAATTATAGCGCTGGTCTTCTGGCATCCCGCCTTTTCCGATAACTGCTGGTTGACGGCACATTGATTGTGTTTTGTTGCCAGCTCAGAAAACAGACCAGGGTGCCCTGCCAGCTGACAAGCGAGAGATCAAGAAAAGAGATTCTGATCAATTTATCTATGATTTTGAGCACGGTAGAGGAGTAGTAGAGTCACTATCAGCTGATGTTATGTAAACACAGCTACAGCTGAGAGGTGCCACTGTAGAAACGTCAAGGGGAGTCCGGGGTTAAGTTTCTATTGGAATCCAAGATGGCCGACTTTTAACCGGAAAACGGTTGCATTGTGTAATTTTCTAAAAAATAATGGAAAAGTTGTGCCAAAAATTGGTTATATTTAAGACTGTAATATATTTTCAAAAGAAAACATTTTTATTTTAATATATATTCTTAAAGATGAGAACAATATGAGCAAATACATGAAAAATTAAGTTTTTTTTATGCATCTTTTTAACCACAGAAAAATTTTATGAACAAATAAGCAACCATGCCGAATGATGGGATTCAGAATATGCTCATTCACAGCCATAATCATAACGCAGGTTTTTGCAAGACAATTTGTTTTAACTTATTTCATGGAACAATCCTTTACTATTGTTTATTTAGTTATTTGGATCTGGAAGAAGTGTTTGGAAATTTCCATTGGAAAGATAAATAACAGATCGACTGGGATTTTATTCCAATAAAAGTATGAAAAAACTAAACATGGCTTCGTCAATATTGCTGCGTAATGGGTCAGGTGCTGTTCCAATTTTATGATTTAAGAGAAAAAGAGACACGCGATGCTGTGAAGTACTCAAATGTAGTTATCAACTAAGTTGGTCGTGAATTCGAGATAAAATTTTAAATTCAATGACGTGCTCGTGGAAGGTGCACGTCGCATTGCTCKGTAAGCTAAAATTAAACTTTATTTCAAAAGATTTACCATGTATTTTTTAATTTTTTTAATAGAATCAGCAAAGAAACTGGTGTACAACATTTAATTATTTGTCTGCTTTAAACTTTAGTCCCAAACCAATGAGCTTTGTGCTTGAGGGTGGAAGTAACTTTTTGAAGAGCAAATACTACGGTGAATGTGCTGTTCGAATGTTGAACAAGCTATTGTCAATTGCGCTAAGGATCCCGATCAAGGTGTTGGGTAGGTTTTGAGCAAAATCGAATTTACATACTCTCTAATATGCTAAACACTCAACATCCACCTTACAGACCAAAGCGTTACCAGTTGAGCGAATTAATTGACTGGTTCCTTCGTGTTATGCGCAAAGATGGAAAATGGTGGGATACCGTCGTTAAGACATGCGTTGCGATTCTACCTTCCTATTGAAAGTCAAGTTCACTGAGCTTATCTGTCCTGGACAACCTATTGGTGAGCTACATGTTGGTGAGGAACGTATCTATCGCGAATGTATTACCAATGGAAATTGATAAGGAAACTTTAAAAAACCGAAAAATGTATTTTGGATAATAATGAACCGCTATTAAAAATTAAGGAATTTGAATTGTATTTTTATTTCGGCCAAACAAGTTATTATCGATTAGGATAATTTCAAATGGAGTATATTTCGAACAATCATTTTTTTCACATATTTATGCTAGTATTAGTATTGAGCATGGCAAAATAGTGTTGCGTAAGCGAGTTTAAACTACTTTTTACTACTATAGAGATATTGCAAAATCAAAAAATAATTACTTTAAGAATCCTTTTTATTTGAAAACTTAGCTTAGAACTAAAAAATAATATGGTAAATCTGTTAGGGTGGTCAAACACTCCATTTGGGAACGTGTATGATTAATGATCGCCGGCGTATAGCTAAATTCTGACACACAAAAAGTGTATGTAGTTTGTGATTACAAAAATGTATGCTTAAAATATAAGAAACATGGCTATTATAATTATCTCGTGATTTATCTTACAATAAAAATTGTGTTTTACTGTTCAGACTAATTATTATGATATGTAATACCAAATTTTTCGACAATAGTTATCTCTTTTGGTCCACTAATTATCAAAAATAATTTCCAATTTGTTCATGAATAAGTAAACTAAAACGCTTAAAAATATATAGCATATTAATTTATATCAAGAAGATATAATTAAATCTTTTGATAACAGCATTAAATTTCATTCAATAAGCATAATTTAAAATAGTATTTATTAATGTATAAATATAGTACTGTAAATTTTTAATTTAAAATTAAAGCATTTTTGCTTTACGCAACCCGTTTTAACCTCTCGCCACCCTTATTCACCAGAGGTGGCCATGACGTTTTCATTGTGAACGTACACTTGGAGGGTAGGTTAAGGACTGTGAATGGCTCTTTTACTACGGTGAATGGAACTTTCCCTACTCCCTTGTACCATGATTTTGAGTTCGTTCTTCACACAGTAAACATGTGCCACAAAAAAGCGGAACATTTCTCAGAATTTATTTCTAATGTAGCACTTTTATCTATTTCTTTGTATTTCGTTAATAAGTTATTCCAACTTTTATTTTTCCCAATTTTATATTTATCACTTTTCCTTTGCCAAATTGCTAATTAACGACTAAACGTATGTAATATGGGGCAAAGTTTATAATCTTTGACATTAAAGTATCTTCAATTTAAACTATAATAAATAAAAAGTCAGGTTTGAACATTATTATTATTATTATTACATTTATTAGGAAAAATATACAGGCTATTAAACCTAATGATAAGGAGGAGTGCGAGCAGCTTTGGCCATCAACTCCGAAATTATAACAACTCTATATTATATCATATTATGTATGTTACATTCCACTAGAAAATTATAAA
>NW_017537195.1:119359-120635 GCF_001853355.1 Bactrocera latifrons | reverse complement strand
GTTAATGTTTGGTGGCCCCGGGGCCATGGTGCACGTGTTTTTAAAGTTCACGTAAACAAAAGTATGCGTATGCACAGAAATAGAAAAAAAGAGAAAAAGCGGATAGGCTGAGCTGAGAAAGAACGAAATCAAAAAACTCCGTACGCGCAAAAACAAACGTCTAATCTGCAAGAGAGTTAGTCGATGACTGTGAGTTTGAACATGTTTTTAAACAACATTAAGAAAAATTTCTTTTGGACAAAAACCAATTTTTAATATTTTTCTAATTTTTCACTTTTTTTGGAAATTTCTTAGTTTAACTAGAAGATAAGTTATTAAAAAATGTTAATCTTTTTGAATTTTTTGTTTCCGATGCACATGCGATATGCATCGGGCAATTCCTTCCCAAAGGCAGAATATCAAAGATTTCGTATCTAAAAAAATTGTGAAAGATGTCCAAATAAATAACTATAAAGCCTAGAAATTTCATTTGAATCAATTATTTCTTCCCTCCCAAAAAATGCTCAAAAAAACCGATTTTTTGAAGCCTCTAAAGCAGGCTCTCCCCTTAACACTTGCAATGTTCGTCCGTGATCTTCACTGTTCGGCGCGACACGAGGGAAATGAGATTTTGTGCTTACACAACGCTATACACGACACACATGTGCGCACACCGATCGGTCAAAATCAAACATTTTCGCGAACATGGATCGGTACGCGCCCAAGCCCATACACGAGTAAACCGCATGTGCAAACATACCGATCGAACGCACTTGTGTATCGTGTATGGGAACTTTTAGGCAAAGTCGTTCAGATTAATCCGTGGAACATTTCCCGCATTCGATTTAATAGACAAATAATTGCTTTATCAAATCTCCCCAATTTCTTTTTCATTAGCCGTGTTTTATTTGATCATCATGAGCTAATAGTTAAATCATGGACAAATAAAACACTCTTAGCTTATTTCAAATTTTTGCTTAAAAACGAAGTGTGTTGGCAACGCAGACTGAAGAAAAGGTCAGTTTGAATTTTTCAATTTGTAAACAGTGTTGCGTCAAGCGACTTATGTATATGTATATGTTTAACCTAAAATTAAATTAAAATTTATTATTTTTCTGAAATGCATTTTATATTTAAATTATAAAGTTTTCCTTTCATTGTACTTGCCCTAATAATGTTAAATATACTTACCTTAATCTATTACTATAAGTTAACAAAATGAACTACTCACTACTTTTTTGTACATACCTGTATACTTCCATTCCAACTGTTTTATCCCGTTAGTTTTAAGATTTAG
>NW_017537195.1:114252-118969 GCF_001853355.1 Bactrocera latifrons | reverse complement strand
AAAATATCTTTTTCGCAACCAATTGCCAAATTATCGTTTTCGGTTTTCGGATTTTCGGGTTTCACGGTTAAGTGATAGTGCTAAGAAACAAAGTTATTAAAAAAAAAGAAGGATTAAAGATCCTAACATATGTATCCTAACATATGTATATACATATACATATGTACATGTATGTGAAGTGCGTGCAGTGACAATATCCAACACAAAATATATATCTACATATACATATATCAGCGTACAGTGGAACCTGTAACAAAAATAATAAAATATACATTTACATATAAAATATATAAGTGCAGTGGGAATCTGTGRAAATATATATGTATATACTGTGCTGAAATACTTACCCGTATACTTACCTCAGCCTAAAAAATCAAAAAGAAGAAAAGAGAAGTATTGCGGAGAGTGTGCGTATACGTATGTATAGTGTAAAGTGACAAATTCACCAAATAACGAAATAAAAGTGAATTATTTATGCGGTACAGTGGTGGGCGCAAATAAAAGCTCGACAGTTTTTGAAATAACCAAAAAAAAATTAAAAAATTATTACATACGTTACAGTTTTTAGAAAACAGTTTTATAAACTGTTTAAAGTGCCGTAAAACCTAAAAACCGGTGAAAACCAAAGTACCGGTAAAAAAGACAAACCGTTTCCACCGATATCGGCTATCCGCTATTGATATCATCACATCGCTGCTCCCATCCCGTCGCTGTTAGTATCGCTGCTGCTGTCATCACTCCGCTGCTGCCATCAATCTGCTGTTGTCATCACTCCGCTGCCGCCATCGCTGTTGATATTCAGTCGCTGCTGTCATCGCCCTGTTGCTGCCATCACTCCAATACTGGTGCCAAGTCGCTGCTCCTATAATTCCGCTGGTGCCATCACTTCGTTGCTGCCGTCTATCCGCTGCTGCTTAAGTCGTGGTGGGAATGAGCTGCCGCTGCATCCTGTGCCAGAGAGACGTAAGCGCCGGCAAACAGCCGACGCACCAGGTAACGAGTGCGAATTATTGAAAGTGGTGCAAACAAAAAACAATAATAATAAAACTGAAAACGCACACTTTCGTTACGCATATATACACATATTATATATTGAAGTGAATGTAAAGGGATTTTGGGATTGCGGATTCGCCTACATTAAGGTGCGACCTTTTTGTAAATCGCATAAATTTAAAATTTTAATTCGGTCAGTTTTTTCGCATATTATCTGGTGTTTTTGCAAAATTAATTATTGGACAATATTTTTCGCGTTAAATGTTCAATTGTGCTGTTGCTCATGTCGCATAACTCATCGGTTTGTCTTTTSTATACTTGGGAATCGATATTATTTTTTTTCGTTTTCGTAACCGACTCCAAATATATTTGTTGCCAACCTTTATTGCTATTGGTTTGGCTTTCGTATATTTGGGAATCGATACATATATATTTTTTTCGTTTTCGTTATCGATTCGCAACATATCTATTGCCATCATTTGTAGTTTTTTCGGAAATTTAACTTAAACAAGCAAAAATGAGCAAGCCAAAGCCAACTATCGCCAACCTCTCTCCAAGTAAGGAGTTGATCGACTTAAAGTCATTAAAACGTCAAAGGACGGTGGCGAAAAATAGTATTTTGCGAATAAAGACGGGCCTTTTAGAAAAAACCATGTCGTTAGATCCAATTGAATTGGAATGTCGGCTCGACATATTAAATTCACACAGTGATAAGCTAATGAAATGCCAATCTAAAATTGAAGAGATTGATGAAGACGACATGGCCCGAGGGGATTTAGAGGACATAATTGTTGAAACGAAATCAATAATTAAAAATATTTTAACCAAAAATAGAACGTCAATTGCTGAAACATCTTTCGTAACATCTCACAGCTCAAGGCTCCCAAAAATGAATTTGCCGAAGTTCAAGGGAGAATATTTCGAATTTAAAAATTTTATGAGTTTGTTTGAGAGTCTGGTTCACAATGATCCAAATATCCCAGATATTGAAAAATTTAACCATTTGGTTAACTGTCTATCTGGAGAGACTCTGGGTACGGTAAAAGCGTTTCAAATGYCGGATGAAAATTATCCGAAGGCGTTGGCAAGCCTCAAAAAAGTTTACGATAACAAATGTTTGATATTTTTCAACACAATTTCGAAACTTTTTGAGTTGCCAACTATCCAAAAACCATCGGCACCCTCATTGCGAGCGATGATCGATGAAGTGTCGGCTGTGTATGACTCATTGCTATCGCTGGGCGATGAGAAACAAATTACAAATGCGATTATCATACACATGGTCATGACAAAAGTAGACTCTGCCACCCGATCAAAGTGGGAAGAACAGCTGGACTACGACAAGCTGCCATTGTGGAAGGACCGCGAAGCCACACTGAATAGAAGATTTCAGCAGTTATCAGCAGAAGGAGCGTCATGTTCAAGAACGAAGCCCGGAGCTGCAATCAGCACGAATCATATGACAGGAACTAAATCGGACAGGACCAAATCATCGTTAGTAGCTGCAAACACAAAGCAGCCTCTTTGTCAGCAGTGTAAATCAAAGGACCACTACATAACTGCTTGCCCCACCTTTAAAACTCTCTCTGTGCAACAGAGATTTGAATATGCTAAATCGGTGCCCTTATGCATAAATTGTTTGCGCAAGGGACATACGGTTTCCAAGTGCAGAGCGGATCGATGTCGTGTGTGCAATCGATCCCATCATACTTTACTTCACCAGTATCTCGTTTCCTTTGCTGCTGAATCTCATCCGCAACCAACAACAACCACACATGCCATGCATACATCGAGTATGCTGGATCGGGTAATGTTGGCAACAGCAGTTATTCTTGTGAGGACCAGCTGTGGAGAGTACCTGCCTGCAAGAGCCTTACTGGACTCAGGATCACAAGTCAATTTTATGACAGAGGATTTGGCCCAGAAACTGCGGATTCGTCGCCAAAACAGGACCTTAAATATTATAGGAATTGGAAATTCCAGTACGAAGGTTGGGGCCAAATTAAGCGCGTTTATTAAGTCGCGGGTAAATAATTACGAATTTTCGGCGGAATTCTGGATAATGCGTTGCATTTCGGCTAATCATCCAGACCATAACATAAATGTTAATGGCACAATATTAAATTGGCGGATCCAGAATTCCATAAATCAAAAAAGATTGATATCTTATTGGGTGCAGAAACCTTTTTCGATCTGTTAGCGGTTGGCCAAATTAAAAGTGGCCCTAACCAACCAACGCTACAAAAAACCCTTTTAGGGTGGGTTGTGTCTGGCAAATATGCCAGCAATCTAAGTCCTCCTCCTTCTGCAACTAACACATTATGCCAATCTGAAGATGACTTAACGTCAATTAATTCGGTGGTCCAAAAGTTTTGGGCTTTAGAAGAAATACCTTCAGAAACAAATGGCATTAAACTCACACAGGAGCAACAACAGTGTGAAAACTTTTTCGTAAATACAACTCAAGTATTGCCTTCAGGGCGGCTTCAGGTCAGAATGCCATTTAAAGCTGACCGTAAGTTACTCGGTCACTCCTATGAAACCGCAGTTCTTCGTTTTCGTCTACACAAGTACGCCTTAACGGCAGACATTACTAAAATGTACCGCCAAAAAATGGTGCACGAGGAGGACAGAAATTGTCAGCTTATTGGGTGGAGAGAGCATCCCTCAGAGCAAATTAAGATTTTTCGTCTTAACACCGTAACATACGGCACTGCGCCTGCTCCATTTCTCGGAACACGGTGTTTGCAAATGCTTAGTGATGCTAATACAATGAAAAATACGGCACGGCGCCTGCTCCATTTCTCGCAACACGGTGTTTGCAAATGCTTAGTGATGCTAATACAATGATATATCCACTCGGTTCATTGGCCATCAAAGGAGACTTTTATGTTGATGATTTATTAACAGGGTCCGAAAATTTTGAGTCTCTAGATCTTTTAAGAAGTGAGGTAATTAAAATATTAAACTCGGCCGGATTCACCTTAACGAAATGGTTTTCGAACCACGCTAAATTTTTCGACAGTGATTGCACTGAAAAGTCATTAAGTTTCAATGACAAAGATTTAACTAAAACACTAGGAATCCATTGGTTGCCGAAAGAGGATTTGTTTCGATTTGTTTTGGATGCCAACTTTAATGATCTGCGAGCCACCAAACGGAACATATTGTCAGTCTCCGCTCGCCTTTTCGATCCACTTGGATTATTAGCCCCACTAGTTACCAAAGCAAAAATCTTATGGCAAGAGCTTTGGATTCAAAAAGTAGATTGGGATGAGTCGATTCCATTGCGCCTCGACACTAGCTGKCAGAATTTCAAAGCCAACCTACTGCAGCTCTCGTCAATTAGCATTCCTCGGTATGTAAACCTAGAGTCGACTGCTATATGCCAAATCCATGGCTTCTCCGACGCCTCAATAAGAGCGTACGGATGTTGCATATACATACGAAGCCAATCTGCTAGTGGTGTGAAATGTATGCTGCTTACTGCAAAGTCTAGAGTGGCTCCGCTGAAGACCAAGTCTCTTCCGCGTCTCGAGCTCTCGGCAGCACATCTTCTTGCCAAATTATGGTCACGAGWTGYACCAATGTTGAGTCGACGATTCGAGAAAATCACATTTTGGACAGACTCTGAAATTGTATTGCACTGGGTAAAGACGCATCCATCTTCATTACAAACCTTTGTCGCAAATAGAGTGTCCGAAATACAAGAATTGACTGACAA
>NW_017537195.1:103976-112822 GCF_001853355.1 Bactrocera latifrons | reverse complement strand
TCACAAAATCTATTACATTTAATAATTCAGAGATGCTTTTAAACTTGAATGAAAATAAATATGTCGATAACAAAAGTTAAATTTTCTGTAACGTAGTCAAAAAACATAATTATCAATCAAAATAAAATATATGTTGACTTTGTATCATAATATTTTCGAAATTTTTGTAAAATTTATTTATTTTTAACCTTTTTGTATTTGAGTTGCTTACAAAATATACAAAATGACAATCGATTAATATGTATGATGATCTCTATTCAGTATATTCAAAATGGCAGACAAGAGCTGTTTTTGGTTTTGTGACTTGCTAACTACCAGGTCTCAAATTTGAGGCAATATTTTGAGGCTAACCGTGCGATTCTGTACTTTGATACAGTATCAAGTCTCTAAATTTGATAGAGACAATTTTTGAGACTTGAGACGATTTTGCTATTCTGTAAGTGGCAATCACAAAATCTATTACATTTAATAATTCAGAGATGCTTTTAAACTTGAATGAAAATTAATATGTCGATAACAATAATTAAATTTTCTATAAAATAGTCAAAAAACATAATTATCAATAAAAATAAAAATATATGTTCACTTTGTTTCATAATATTTTCGAAATTTTTGTAAAATTGATTTATTTTTAACTTTTCGTGTTTGAGTTGCTAACAAAATATAAAAAAAATGACAATCGATTAATATCTATGATGATCTCTATTGAGTATATTCAAAATGGCAGACAAGAGTTCTTTTTGGTTTTGTGACTTGCTAACTACCAGGTCTCAAATTTGAGACAATATTTTGAGTCTAAAGCTAGAGACTGTTTAGTGAATAGTAACTAGTCACAAATTGAGATTTTACCACAAAATGTCTCAAATAGAGATTAGAGACTGCTTACAGAATCCCGCTATAAAGCTAGAGACTTTTTAGGGGAGAGTAACTGGTCACAAATTGAAATTTTACCACAAAATGTCTCAAATAAAGATTAGAGAATCCCGAAATTAAAGTCGTTCTGATTTTTAGTAGTAATAGAATATGTGTACTTCGTTGAATTCATCATTGCCAACCGTATAACAGGTATAACTGAACGAACTTTTCGATTGGCAAATGACTCAGAATTCGGCAAGATGGAGCCTTTCGCTTGGTTTTAACGAAGCACATTCAGCACGTGTGTAAAAAGTGCCAAACTAATTTCAGAAAATGTTAGTATAAAATTGATTAATAATTATAAAAATATTGTGTTGTGTAGCCAAATAGTTTTCATTGCTATGATTAAATAAAAATCACTCATTTTCAAGTAAAATTGGACATATAATGTTTAATAATTGGTTGCCGTGTTGGTGTTTTGCGTATTGATAGTGTTTGTAGGAAGAGTAGCGTAAAGAAAACCTTAAAATTCGATACAAGAAGAAGAAAACTTCCGAAGTGAATAATTATTGATGTCGGCAAATTAAAGTCAGCGCAGATCATATCTTTTATATATATCAGGTCGATCAGAATGTATCCATATGCATATTGAGCATTGATTTATCTATATATATGAAGAAATTCTCACTTCAGTAAATATTCTAACATGATATTTTTATTTAATTGAAATATAAAATTTTAGACATCTGAAGTTAATTATTTTCTTTAAACGAAAAATTATAA
This sequence comes from Bactrocera latifrons, assembly GCF_001853355.1. Taxonomy (NCBI): domain Eukaryota; kingdom Metazoa; phylum Arthropoda; class Insecta; order Diptera; family Tephritidae; genus Bactrocera; species Bactrocera latifrons. The sequence continues at coordinate 111,184 of NW_017537195.1, read as the reverse complement.
ATAGAGCATTCATCAAAGAATATGTTTATCAGTTTTCTCCATGCGATTGCTCTTTTACACATATGTATAACTGCCGTTGTACTTCTAACCTAGTATATTCATTCTTTGCAACCCTGTATTTAACATCGCATATATTCGAACACCCAGCAAGAACAATACCAAAGTGTTAAATGGCTTGTATTTTGAGTATACAGAGGCACAAAACAAAATGGCAGATAGTAACAATTGACAAATAAAGGTAGACAACATTGTTAAACCGACTACCTGGTAATAGTTCCTGCAGGGCTTCAAAATGAAAGTTTAGTTGGCATTTGGCATTAGTAACTAGGTGTGCGTGTTTGCTACATTGCAATTTCATTCTTGATATTTTTGTAGTAACGTAATTTACTATATACTTCTCGTACTTTGGAAAACTCAGTTAAAATGTACTAATAAAAAACAACAATTATTATTTTTTTATATAAATAATTGTATATTTATTATATAGGGATGATCGAAGTGATATAGCTCATGAAGGTCCCAGTGGTATGGATCCGGAAGGTGTCATTGAGTCAACTTGGCATGAAGTATACGACAACTTCGATGACATGAATTTACGTGAAGAGCTTTTAAGGGGGATTTATGGCTACGGTTTTGAGAAACCTTCAGCTATTCAGCAACGCGCCATTATTCCTTGTGTTAAAGGTCGTGACGTGATTGCTCAGGCCCAATCTGGTATGTATTATTACAGACGCAAATTGTTGCAAAAACTGTACTACCTTTGCCTATCTTATATTTTGCAGCTTAAGATACGTATTTTGTCGGTAATATTAGTGTGATAATTAAAAAAAATCAGATACAGTATTTGAGGAAGTCGTTTTATGGCTTTTGGTAAAAAAAAATATTTCTTAAACGGTTACTTGAGAAGTACTTTCGTTTAGTGATCTTCGTTATCCTTGAGAAAATCAATATGATAAATAATAATGGTGTGGTAAATTTATTTTGAAATATGAATATGTTTTCATAAATATATTGAGTAACTGCATAGCAAAATAATTAGACAATTTACTTTTTTTATTTAAAATAATTAATAATTGTTTTTGTGTAGCCGTGATTAAATAAGTTTTAGGCAGACATATCATCATAAATTTTTCTGGTTATCTTGTGAAACCAGTTTATGTCAAATTGCTTGTCCATAAATGAATAATAATAATCACTCCATGAAAATTAATCTCGAAAATTCCATAAGTAATTCGTGCGACCTTATTACAGAAGGGAAAAATTTTGTTAAATTGTGAATCTTGCCAAATTAGCAAAGTGTTGGGCTGCGATTTAGAATAGCATCTCCCGATTTCGGGGTTAAAATGGGTATGTACGGATGGAGGCGGACCTCCAGATCAAGAATATATATATATAGTTGTTGGTGACTTATGTTTTTTGAGATGCTTGCATTTAAAGTTAAAAAAATGGACTTTAAAATGCGGGGTATGCTATTCTATCCCCGGATTTCTGGGATAAAATGGGTATCACTGGAAAGGTGACGTTCTCCAGGTCACGAAAATATATATATATAATTGCCGCTGACTTATAGTTTCAAAGATATTTGCGTTTAAAATTGAAAAATTGACAACTTTTACATTGATAATATGTATATTGTGAATAACTTTTTCACTTATATTATCCACTTTTCACTTACTAACACTTCACTATAACGTTTCTGTATATTAATTTTTTAAATATTTGTTGTAAATAAAGATGCCAATGCAGAAAGGAATTCTATATGGAAAACTAATGTGTTATATATTTCCTGTCATTTTGGTATTATTTGTTTTCTTTATTTCTTTTCTTCTGTGAAATATGCAAGTAAGGTAACATTGATTATTAGTTAGAATGAAACCCTTTTGTTATTGTGTGAACAAAAATAATTTAACAAAAGTTAAATACTGAATAAAAGTCTTTTTTGCACTATATGATATAAAATAATTGATTAGAAACGAATTAGTAAAGTGTTAGTGGATATAAAAGTTAAAAATTTACGTATAAAATTCATTATAAATTGGAGAAACACGTTTTAAGTAGTTGAATTTTTGAAAATTAAATGCAAATATCTGAAAAACCATAAGTCAGCGGCAACTATATGTATATATTTCCTTGATCTGGAGGACCTCCTATATCCGAACATACCCATCTTAACCCCGAAAACGGGGGATGCTATTCTAAAATTTACCAAGGTGCTGAGTTTGTTAGGTGCAGATAATGTCAATATTAGTAGTCACGAAAGTTAATTCCCAAGCTATTATTTACCGGTTCTTTAAAATAATTTGTAATTTTTTAAGGAACGGGAAAAACTGCAACGTTTTCAATTGCTATCTTGCAACAAATCGATATGTCCATCCGTGACTGTCAGGCGTTGATTTTGGCCCCAACTAGAGAGTTGGCAACTCAAATTCAACGTGTTGTTATGGCACTTGGTGAATACATGAAAGTACATTCGCATGCTTGCATCGGTGGAACTAATGTGCGTGAGGATGCCAGAAACCTGGAATCTGGATGTCATGTTGTTGTTGGTACGCCTGGTCGTGTGCAAGATATGATTAACCGAAAAGTGCTTCGGACCCACAATATTAAATTGTTCGTATTGGATGAAGCTGATGAGATGCTATCACGTGGTTTTAAAGATCAAATACAAGATGTTTTTAAAATGCTTCCTCCAGACGTTCAAGTTATTTTATTATCTGCCACTATGCCGCCTGATGTTCTTGAAGTTAGCCGCTGTTTTATGCGAGATCCAGTAAGCATTTTAGTGAAGAAAGAGGAGCTTACATTAGAAGGTATCAAACAATTTTACGTTAATGTGAAGCAAGAAAACTGGAAGCTTGGTACACTGTGTGATTTGTATGATACGCTATCCATTACTCAATCTGTAATTTTCTGTAATACAAGGCGCAAGGTAATTAAATATTACATAAGGATATGATGTTTTTTTTTAGATGGTTTAATAATATATTGAATTGGCAGGTGGATCAGTTGACCCAAGAAATGACAAATCATAACTTTACTGTATCTGCCATGCATGGTGATATGGAGCAACGTGATCGTGAAGTGATTATGAAGCAATTCCGTTCGGGTTCTTCACGTGTTCTTATTACAACTGATTTGCTCGCACGTGGTATTGATGTGCAACAAGTTTCGCTAGTCATCAACTATGACTTGCCATCCAATAGAGAAAATTACATTCATAGGTAACAATGTACTATATATATTTTTTAATATAAAATTATATTTTTGTTTTATTTTTTATTAAAGAATTGGTCGTGGTGGACGTTTTGGTCGCAAAGGAGTTGCAATAAATTTTATTACGGACGAGGATAGAAGAATTCTTAAAGACATAGAACAGTTCTACCACACCACTATTGAGGAAATGCCTGCCAATATTGCTGATCTAATTTAAATCTCTAAAGTCAAGAAGCCTCAATTAAAGCAGTGTATAAAAACATCAACAATAATAGGTGTAAATCAGATTATATAACATCTTACAAGTGGGTGCCGATGCATCTTATTCTCCAAAATAAAAAGTATATACATTATACAATGAACAACTACAAGAACTACAACATCAAAAGTAAGATTATGTTGTTTCAGCTCTTTTCTAGAATATTGATATACATTTATTAAATAACAAAAAGCAACAACTATAATAATTATACTACAGTAATAAACTAACTGGGCCACAGCAAAGACAGTGCAGGAAGTAATCGTGTTTTTGTTTTCATTAAAAAGCTGGATTCAAAATTATATTTTGTCACATATTTACTAAACTTTTAATTATGTAAAATAGGTGACTGTTCAATTAATAACGGATTGAGCTGGGGCTTGTATTAACTCGTAAAAATGAAGATTTGACAATTAAACAGCTGAACAATTTTTAAGTAAAAACTAAACAATTTAGTTATTACGAAGAAAATTAATAATTAATGGCTGGGATTTACAATAGCATACCCGCTTTCGGGGTTAAAAAGGATATTTATGGATAAGGAAAGTTATATAGAAATATATAAAGTTAAGTAAAATGCGATTTATAATAAATTTTGCACATATATTTTTGAAATTTTACATCCACTAACACTTCACTAATTTGGTTCTACGCGTCTGTTCTAGCAAGCAAAAATTAATTTTGTAATTCTGTTCCCACGACGGTCAAGTCTACGTTACCGGAACGATCGCTGATTTTTATCCGGCTAAGGACTGTCAACTCAGCATAATTCTGCTGCTACATCACTACAACAACCGGAATTCTGTATTGCAATAAAGTCTCGAGTCTGTAAAATTGAGATCTTAAATTAGGTACAATTTTCGTCACTTGAGGCGATTTTGCAATTCAGCACGTAACAGTCACAAAAATCTCAATTGAAAACGAACAGGTCTAATCAGCTCTTACATTTCATTATTTAGAGATCTATTTAAATTTGAATGAAAATACATATGTCGATAACAAATATAAATTTTCTATAACATAGTCACAAGGGCAACACAAATAAATATATGTTGACTTTATTTCATAATATTTACGAAATTTATGTAAAATTGATTTTTTCGTGTTTGAGTTGCTTACAAAATATAAAAAAACGACAAAGTTCTATTTAAAATATCTAAGGTTATAGGTACAGCAAACACTTAGTTTACGAGATATTCGACTTTAAAATTCAAAAATTCCCAAAATTCTAACATTTCAACAAGCTATTTCACTACATTTTTTAACACTTTATAAACATTTTTCTTCAAATTCATTTAATTAAACTGTAAACATTATATATTAATATTACTCGTAGCTAGCATCTTTTATGTACTAACAATTATGAGAAAATGGGGCGCTGCCATATGATAATAAGCAAATATGTGCAATTTACTGAAAATTCTCTTTTTCGCTATAATTCCTCTTTATTTAGTAATCTTAGTTCTAATAAAAACATGCGTCTAATTATATTTGAAATTGAAATGAGTATAAATAATCTTTCCATGCATATGCATATTTGCTTATTTAAATTTCATAAACAACTAAGTCTTCTTCTTAATTGGCGTACACACCGCGTACGCGATTATAACGGAGTTAACAACAGCGCGCCAGTCATTTCTTCTTTTCGCTACGTGGCGCCAATTGGATATTCCAAGCGTAGCCAGGTCCTTCTCTACCTGGTCCTTCCAACAGAGCTGGAGTGTGTTTGTCCATTCGGACAACATGACCTAGGCAACCTAGCCGCTGTCTTTTATTTCGCTGAACTATTTCAATGTCCTCATATATCTCATCGTTCCATCGAAAGCGATATTCGCCGTGGCCAACGCGCAAAGGACCTTAAATCTTTCTCTCGAAAACTCGCAACGTCAACTGATCAGTTGTTGTCATCGTCCAAGCCTCTGCACCATATAGCAGGACGGGAGTTATGAGTGACTTATAGAGTTTGGTTTTTGTTCGTCGAGAGAGGAATTTACTTCTCAATTGCCTACTCAGTCCGAAGCAGCACCTGTTGGCAAGGGTTATCCTGCGTTGTATTTCCAGGCCGACATTGTTGGTGGTGTTTACACTGGTTCCCAAATATACGAAACTATCTACAACTTTAAAGTTATGACTGTCAACAGTGACGTGAGTGCCAAGTGGCGTCGTTCACTTCCAGATCCATCTGCTTTGCTTCCTTTTCCAGTTTCGAGAAAGCAGAACTAACGGCGCGGGTGTTGAGGCCGATCAATATCAATAGATCCATCGGCTCCCGCCGCTTTCTTGTTCTTCAGGCGGGTAATTGAAATGGAATGTCTGCACCATTGTCATCGATCGCCAGATCAGACTTAAAATTAAAAAAAAAAAATACAGCTATCGAAAATAATCCTAAACTTCCTGCCTCGCCTCGACTCGAAACCCTCCTCGAGCAACAGACATAGTTTCTAAACGGCTCGTTTCATATATCCTCTAGCTCTGTTCTCAAACTGACATTGCGGATTACACCATCAGCCCCGGGATGTACTGTTCGATCCATGCACCAGTGGGTTGGATTCAGGTTCTCCTGTTTGACTAGGACGATATCTTCCACCCTTATTTTCTTCGTGCGCCGAAGTCATTTGTTTTGTCTCTAGAGTGGTGGATACTCCTCACTCCATCGCTTCCAAAATCCTTGTTGTAGTATTTGACGTATCCATTGTTATTGCTTCAGTCGGTCGACAGGAATATGTTTGGTATCTAGTTCGGGAACAGGTAGTGGTGGAGACCCAATCAGAAAATCACAAGGCGTTAACGCAAGTGTCTCCCCATGATCATCGTAAAGTGGTGCAATAGAACGGGAGTTGAAACAGGCTCACGTCCAGTGCAGTTGACTGTACCACATAACCTGCGCACCTACGCAGCATGTCAAATGGTGTTTAGCGGACTTTACTGCAGCCTCCCAGAGACTTCCTTGATGCAGCGCACTGGGTATAATGAAATGCCAATGCGTGTCTGAATTTGCAAACGATCGCTGATTATTCTCACCCTGCTATGCTGAGAGATCTTCCTTCAGTAGTCGGTTGGCACCAGAGAGCTGTAACGAGAGTTATTAAATCAGAACGAACACTCATGCAAAATCACAATCAAATAAATTCAGTTCATAATAAACAGCATTGTTGATCAATTCGAGTACCCACCAGCTTCAACTGATATGATGCAACATGAACATTCTGTTCTTCGGCAATCACGATCCATCAATTGGTGTGGCTGGCTTTGGTTCAAATTGTATCATGTCAGTTCATAGCGTTGCGACGATTGTTTGAATCGATGTGAAACTGCGGGTAAACTACGAGTACAGCAAACAACAACAATTTTCTGCTGGATTGATTTGAATCATGTGTGGTAAAAAATGCATCACCTTTGAAAATGTGCGCATGTTACAAATTTTCGATGCGTAAACAATGGCAATTCCATCGAGTACGTACATACATACATATGTATATACCAGAGAACTGCAACGAGCATGATAAAATCAGAACAAACAGTCGTGCCAAAAACACAATCAAATCAATTCTGTTCAGCATAGGCAATATGTTAATCAATTCGGGTAGCCGCCACGTCAACTGATCTGATGCAACACGAACAATCTGTTCTTCGGCAATCACGATGGTGTAAATGGTATGGCTGGCTTCTGTTACAATCGTATCATGTCAGTTCATAGCAGAGATAATGAGATGTTTAACTCCTCTCTCACTGGAAG
>NW_017537195.1:89097-100546 GCF_001853355.1 Bactrocera latifrons | reverse complement strand
ACGTATCAGTACTTAAGTATACACAAAAATTTATTACTCGTTGCAGTTCTCTGATATATACATACATACATTTGTTGTACCATATAAAGGCATCTAGAAAGGCTAGTGTCGATAGGTCATCAACCACCTCAATGTGTACAGCTTTGGTTGGTTCCAGGGCGTTTCGTTCCGATTCGTAGCATGAAAGGAAGGAATAAATTATCTCTGGTGAAAGGTCCGCAGCAGTCTCGACCAAACTACCATACGCACAAAATTATACAAATGTTAGTTAAGAAGAACAAGAAGCGAAGCAAGTAGCAAAACAAAAAGTAAACAAAGCAGCTACACCGAAAAAAGTTTCATAATTAAAATATATGTTTATTTTAGTTTATTCAATTATTTTATTAATGCCAATTTCATATACATAATTTTTGATTCTCATTAAATCGCATATATGTTTGTATGTATATGTTAGATGGTTTCATTATTTATTTTGGATTATTTTAAGATTGGAAAAGGCAGGTTCACAGTTGTAGGTCGAACCAAACATAGAATAAAGCTTGTAGATCTCGTTTATTGTGTTCTTATATAAATTTGAATCCAGATTCTTCCAAAACTCCAAACCGCTCCCCAATGGCACAGTTACGCTCCTTTGCAGACTCCTTAGTACAGTTTGAAGAGGTTCTTTTTGCTGACTTATGTCACATGTAAGAGGGTTATCGTGGAGAATAATAATGTTGCTAATTTTATCAAAATCCTTGAATCTCTTATTGAAATCAATAACGATTGTTTCCAATACTGTTTCCAATATTATTTCTTCTGTACTTGGTAAACTTGTGACTTTTTTCTCCTTAAGTTCGCTAATCAAAATGTTTAATTTTCTTTTAAATTGGCCAACATTATTAATAAGTTCCGATATAAATTTATTTTTGCCTTGTGTTTAAATGACTTAAGCATCCACCCCCTATACCCGGTAAAACTTGCGCATCCTAATCCAACAGCGCAATTCACCACAGCGGATGACACTACAGCACAACTCACTCAAGAAAAAGGATGGGCAACGGGAAAGCAGACGCAATTGGTTTTAAGCTATTCGATCTACACCACACAAGCCGCACATCAACATTCGTTCGACACAACTCGTCACATACACTTCGCTTTCAACCTTCCGTTTACAACACCCATCCTGCGCGCTACAGTAAACTTTTCGACAACAACGATCTTGCGCGCTAAAGACATACGCTCATATATATACAATTTTAATAAAAYAACATTTGTAAAAATATAAAACCTTTCTTAATAAATTAATATTGTATATCATACAACTCAAGCTACCCGGTATTTTTATTTCAAATGTTCGTGACAACTATTTAAACAATTCATACGTACATGGTGATTAGGCAAAAATAGAGACACTATGTATCTACTAGGTACAAAACTAAACACCTTGTAACGCGAGATTTAATTCATTTATAAAGCTGGTAATATCACTCAGAAGGGCAAGGTCTAGTTGGAAATCTTTGTTGGACATTATGTTCGCTAAGCTTAAAGATTCCTCATCATTGAGCTCTTGAGTCTTTGTATACTTTTCCCACAACTAAGCCATCTAACTTCGGTATATAGAAGCAGGTCTTGATAATCCGAAGATAGTTCTTCAAGCAAAAGTTTAAACTTTCGGTCACTCAGAGCGTGGTGTCCGCCTCTTATTTTATTAATTATTTTGATGGATACTTCCATGGCTTTAACAATATTTAATTTTTTAGCAAATAACGCCTTCTGATGGATTATGCAATGGAATGTGAGTATGTTGATAATTTTTTTATAAAAATATCCCACAAGTCCTTTGTTTTTTCCCAACATAACTCTTGCCCCATCAGTACAAATACTGCTCAGTTTTTCAATGTCTAAAAAATTTAAAACATTTTCCTCGATAGCCTTATAAATTATTTCCCCTGTGACATTTTTGTGGAGAGATATTATTTAAAACTTCTTCTACTGTTTCGAAATTACTCCCCACTGATATTGCACAAACAATAAGCTGACGTATATTATTTGCATCTGTGGTTTCGTCAAATGATAAGGAAAAAAACATACAATTTCTAAGTCTATCTATTGAACATCTAAAAATATATGAACTTATTTGTTCTGTTCGACGGACTAGCGTGGGGCGGGACAAATGGACAGATTATAATATCCGACAGGCATCATAACCTTTGTTTCCAAAACAACTAAAAAATTCAGAGCCCAAATTTAATAAAAAAAAACCCCATCATCAAATGGGCGTCCTTTTTTCGCTAAATAAAGAGCAACTATAAACGACGCCTTTTTCTTTTGTTTACCCTTTTCTTCAGTATCAACTGCTTTGTAAATGTTCATTTTTTTTTAAATTCGCTAATTTGTTTTCTCTTTCGGAAATTTCAAGATTAGAAATATCCTTATGATCTTTATGTGCAAGAACAAAATTTGCCGTAGCGAGTGTCTGATTTGCTTTAGCGAACGAGTAAGATGTTGCTTGTTCAAAATTCAGACAGCAACTGACTTGTTTTCGCTTGTTCTGCTGCGAAGCTTCGGGCATGTTGATGTGAAAAAACGATCGCTGAACTGTAGGTGTGAAAAAACGAAGACTAAAAATAGTAGGAGCTGGTCGAAGATGGTCCGCAGTAATTGAGACCAGATGAAATGAACGGTCTAGTCGCTCTAATCCTCTGCCCGGTTAAGGAAGCCAATTGCTGCTTCATGACTAATAGGGAATCGTTGATTATGTCCTTCTTCGGCCTTGTGAATTCGTTCTCCAATACGTAGGATTCGGTTCTTATTTATAAAGGGATTTAAAGGAATTATTCGACTGGAAGATGCATTCGATATTCGACTGCCAAATGTTCCTATTGCTCTAAACGGATTATAGTGTATAGGTCGTCGTCCAATTTCTGAGCACTGATAATCGGTTGGCGAAGGCGTCGATGCTTTCTCTCGCATTCGGCTGATACTACTGAACGGTTCAGTTAACAGAATAGCGTACCCGTTTGGACGACGAGTAAATAACGGATGTGACACAAGTACAATCAATTTGTTCGTATTTCGGCTTTCGGCGAGTAAAACATCTGACTCATCCTTGCTGAGAGGAACATTATTACTGTCCAAATAAATCATCTCTGCCTCCTTAGATCCATGCCACCAAAGCGGATGTTGCTCGACAAGTGTGATGCCTCTCCTGGCACAATCAGGTGGGTTATGAGCAGAAGGAATGTGATGCCATTGCTCGGCGGATGTCTACTCCTGTATTCCACAAACCCGATTTGATATGAATGGTTTTAGTGTTTCTAGATCCTTCCTCAGTCAACACAACACGATCCCTGAGTCCGACCATAGATAATAGGGAACGTCAGGTCCCTCCCAAAAAATCCCGCGCGTTCTGGAATATGTCGGCAAGAAGTAACGCTGTGGCAAGTTCCAGGCGGATATGGTAGCAGCCTTGAAAGATTTTACCCCTGATACGAGACTCTTTGATTCGAGAGAGAGCTGTCAAAACTCGCTTTTTTTATAACATTTACCAATGATGCCACTGCTGAAAAATATTAGATTACTTATTTAATAAATTAAACAAAACACTAAATTAAACACTTTGAAAATGCATACATATGTAAATGCTAAAATGCAAAATCATTAATTAATTTACATAAACATTTATTTTGCCAAAATATGTTCGCACAGATCAATGAAATTTCATTTCACACTAATTTCCTCAGGTAATTATAGCGGTTCACTTCTGGCATCCCTCCTTTTCTGAAATCAACTGTCAGAAATTCCCTGATCTCCACCGATGCCAAATAATCAGGGAACGCGTTTGAGAGAAAAATGAGAGCCAATGCCGGAGTCTCGTATCATATTATCCATGTCCCAAGAATGACTGGCAGCCCACAGTCTCTGAATGAATATTTTCCCGGTTACGATAACAATCCAGTAGGATCAAAGAGTCGTGCCACAACGCTGAGTATACTGTGCTGCGTGGGTATGTCTCTTTGACGTAGATCAACGCGAAAGAATAACTGATCCGACAGTGCGTCCCATCTTAATCCCAAAACGGAAGCCTCCAAAGTATGAAAGATATAGCTAGAAAATTACGGCTCATTAAATAAACTCATCATCACCTGACTATCGTTCGAATCATTGTCACAAGCACATTGTTGTAGGGTTCGTATTGCATTATATGGACTGCATGCCATACCATATGTGATAGTCGTTATTGTTTTCTCTAAGGACTGGATGCGTAACCATAGACGCCCTAGTTTATGAAATTGCTGTAATGCCAGACGACGAGTCACCCAGTTCTGTTGCCTTTCGCCGTAAGGGCGAAATCCTATCATCATTAACATCATACGAGTTGGGATCGATCCAAAGTAAACAGAACTTTTTGAAACTAGCGCCCCCTGGTCACGTTATCCATATGTTGACTGGTGCGTTAGAATATGCTATCTTTATCGATCGTTCAGTGAGAATTTCATGTCATTTCATTGAATGGAAGTGAAGTTATTGCGTTTTAAGTGTCAGTATGTTTGTGTTATCGATGCGAAAATGAGCTTCGAACAAAGAGCCAACATTAAATTTTGCTTTAAAATTGGTAGAACTATTACCGAAACGTTTCAATTGATGAAACAAGTTTATGACGATGAATGCCTATCTTGTAGCAGAGTGCACGAGTGGTTTCAATGTTTTCAAAGTGGTCGTGGGGACCTACCTTCCTACTTGTTTGTGTTAGTTTCCGTGTATAAAACGAGACCCTTTGTGTATCAATTCTTTAGTCAATATATTATATTAAAAAGTGGTCCGGTGTTAAATATCTATATAGCTTTCACTGTCAATTGCACATAAAGGTCGTGAATTGAGGACTAATTCAATTTGTGATAGCAAAGTAATCATCTCTTCAAATATTAATTTACTTTCACTTAACATGAACATTTTATATGGATCAGTCCTGCATAGTCTAAGCCAAAGTGTGTACTGGGAATTAAGGACAAGGCAAACCCGATGACGATGGATCAGATGTTCCATTGCCCGACCATGAAGAAGTTCGAATAGCAATTAACCCTCTGATAAACAACAAAGCGGCGGGGGCCGATGGATTGCGGGCCGAGCCAGAGCCATGGACGATAACAACAACTAAAGAGTCGACGTCACGAGTTTTCGTAATGTCCGAATGAACAACAGTATTCGACACAGCACTCGCCGGGGGAAGCAGAGAAAGAGGAAGACCTCCACCCCGTTGGAAGAACCAAGTGGAGAATGGCCTGGCTTCGCTTGGAATATCACATTGGCGCCACCTTGAGAAAAGAAGAAACGACTGGCGCAGGGTTGTTAACTCTGTTATAATCCTAAGCATAAGCGGTGTCTCCGCCAGTAAAAAAGAAAAAGAAATAAAGAAATTCGAACATGATAGTATATTTTTTGTACTATTCCTATTTTTTTAATTTTTGTAAAGAGGCCTTTACTATATATTTTACTTTCTCTGCTCCTGAAAAATTATGCATTGAGTGAGAGCTTCGCTGTAAACGTATCTGTTACTATTACGATCCCTAGTTGTTAATGTCCGTTATCTTTCTTTCTCATCATGAAAACGTTGGAAACGCTCAGAGCTCGATTGGCTATGGCGAGTTTGTATATTTCTAATACTTTGCTCTTCAAGGCTCTGCACACGCTCCGTGACTCTCGAGCGCGAACTTGGGAGGTTTGGAAAGTCGCTGTGATCCCTCAATATTCGATTCTCAAATTTTGTTAAATAAACCGCTGCGATCGTTCAATCCTCGACTCTCCGGCATGTAATTGCAGTGCGTATTCTATTCGACATGCAAAACGATTTCAGTTTCTAATGAAGGTTCTCCACCATGGCGTGTTTTTGACACCCTCGCCTGGGAACTTGTTCTTTATTACTAAAAACTAAAAAAAAAAATTTATTTAATACAATTTACTCACATCTTTAGAAATGTGTCTATTACGATTGACATTTTTCATTCGAATGACGTTTCGAACGAACTAATACGTTTATATACTCGTTCACGTATGTCTTTATGTCAGATTACGATAGAAACGTTACGATCACGTATGCCATAATTCGAAATACAGTTATTTACGTCACGAGTGATACGTTTACGGATAAAACGATTCTACCTCTGACCTCGCTGTCATATGTTTATAAAAGAAGTCCGTTGGCAGATATGTTTGTAAAATTACGTTGCTTATTTTGCCTCTTCTTCGTTGTTTGTCATGTATATATTATAACTCAGGGCTCCTGAATGACGATGATGTCAAGGTGTTCTGCCGCCATGTCGTTTTTTAAGGCTAAAGAAGCTAATTTGCTGTGGCGAAGATTATTTTGAAAAAGAAGCTTTAACAATTGTTATTTGCGTCTTCTCGGTAGTGTATAATTTGGAGAGTCTGTCTACAATCTCAGATCCTGAAGAACAAGCCTTGACGAATGTCCACCCCTAAGTTGGCAGATTTAAGTTTCAGGCACCGATGAAGTGTATTATCTGGTCTGGCTGCGATGGCGTAGCCGGAATTCATATTCTTGCCCTTGGTCGGTAGGGGATATCCCTCCTATCTAACGCTACTAGTTTCATTCCAGGAAAAACCTGAACAACCTTGGAACCTAAGAAACTTAAGTTTTTAACACAAAAAATTATAACGGGTAGAATCGTTACATCCGTGAACGTATCACTCGTGAAGTAAATAACTGTATTTCGAATTATGGCATACGTGATCGTAACGTTTCTATCGTAATCTGACATAATGATGTACGTAAACGAGTATATCTATACTCTTGCAACCAGTTGCTACAGAGTATTATATTTTTGTTCTCTCTAAAACTAAACGAGATAGATACAGGATTATATATATATAAATGATCAGGATGTCGAGAAAAGTTGAAATCCCATTGTATGTCTGTCCGTCCGTCCGTCCGTCCGTGCAAGCTCTAACTTAATAAAAAATTGAGATATCTTGATGAAACTTGTTATAGATTCCTTAGTACAAAAAATTTCGATTTCGTAGATGGGCGTAATCGGACCACTGCTACGCCCACAAATCGCCATTAACCCAAAGCATATAAAGTGCCATAACTAAGCACTAAATWAATATATAAAGCTGTAATTTAGTACAGAGGGTCGCAGTAGCAAGGAGCACTTGCGGCCGAAATTTTTGAAAGAGTGGGCTTGGCCCTCTAACAAGTTTAATGTACATATCTCCTAAACCACTTAAGCTACAAGAACCAAATTTTGTGGGTACAAATCTTATAAAAACTTCAGTGTGAAAATGGATGAAATCGGAGGATAAACACACTGACTCCCCCATATAACGGTGCTTTTAAAAACTACTAAAACCGCGATAAGTCAATAATAACTAAATAGGACAGAAACATTAAAGTGTACCACCGAAATGGTTACAGTGTGAAAATAGGCAAAATCGGAAAACAATTACTCCTACTTCTCATATAAACTAATGTATAATTGCGTTTGATTCTTTCACTTTCCTGTACACAAATTAAGAAGTAACGAATATAACGAAATTAAATATTGCAGTAATAATTCTCTTAAACTAGGGCCCCTTGGACACCAGAATCTATAATTGACTTTTGATCGAAAATGTCGGTTAATATTGTGCAAAAGATAATCCTTCACCTTTAATGGTACGTCTGTATGTTGAAAATAAGTTGAATCGAACCAATTAGCCCTTAGCCCAAATTTACTTAATATAAATATTTTTGAACTTCCTGGTGACTTTGTCCCGTATATATCGACCAATATGTGAGTTATTTCAATGAAAATAGGAGAGCTTGTTTTATTTATAACAGTGTATTTTTGTTCCTTAAAGAGAGAAATTTAAGCGAAAACTTGGCCTAGCCCTATATAACTAATAAAAAATATTGCAAGAGTATAAAATGTACGGTTGCACCTGAACTTAGCCCTACCTTACTTGTTAAAATGTTAAGTTTAAGTTATTTTTAGAACATTTTTGCTACGAACTGACACTTTTGTGTCTTCTTTACCAATTTAATCCAATCAGCAATCGAAGCTTCTTTAAGAATCTCCTAGGATGTTATATGGGTATTACAAATCATCGGAGAATGGCAAAGTTTTTCCACTCTAATCCTATTTGTGATGCACTCTATCCGAGTTTTTCTTTGAAATTTTTTTAAATAAAGGTGTTACTCCATTGCAGAATCAATAAATAACATATCCGATTCCTGCTGGTGCCGTTCGCCCCCACACCATTCTGTTTGATGAAATAGGTTTGATGGAAGGTGCGGCATTTGATCGTTTGTAACCTGAACGGTTGTCTGGCCGGTACATGTTTGCCGCAGATTTCCCTCAGCTGGTCGTAGAGAGACACACTTTTGCCGAAATTACTAAATGTGCAACATTACTACTAAACTAACCTTCCATGGTTCTACCATCAGCCTCTTCTTGTGGTCCTTCACAGTTGACGCGAGCCAAAAATATAAGTATTTACCAAAAACTTTACCAAAATCTAATACATATTTATCCACATTTTAATTTTTCAACTAATTAAAAGTTGATGTAATGAACGGAATTTGAAAGAAAGTGTACGAGTACTATACAATGAACTAGCTACTGTTTGTTAGTATTGAAAACATTTTGAAATGAAAAGAGTTTGGCGCGTTAGCCCTCAGATTAACTCCTGTCTCTTATACACATCTAGATGTGTATAAGAGACAGGTACTATACAATGAACTAGCTACTGTTTGTTAGTATTGAAAACATTTTGAAATGAAAAGAGTTTGGCGCGTTAGCCCTCAGATTAACTCCTGTCAGAATACACCTCGAGTAGAATATTTGCAGTTTATGCTTATAAGCTTTATTCTTGTAGAATATAATTGAGTAAAAATCAAGCATAGATGTGGTATTTATGTAGAATAATAGCTGACACAAGGTTCTAATTATTTTTTACGTGTCACGAAAATTAACATGAGTTTTGGTCTGACATATTTTAAAGCCATTGAAAAAAATTTTCTGCATGCGTTTGTTGTTGTGTCAATGCACAAATCGAAAACTTTGAAATCCGTTCCCCGTGCAAATGTTATATTATATATGTTTTTAAAAAATACCTTTAAATTTCCGGTTAATAGAACAAACAACTTTCGTTAAAAAAATTTTTCCTCCTAAGCCTTAGTCAGTTCTGGAAGTTTAAATTTTATACAAAACCATATTTTTATTCAGAAAACAAGTTTTTTATTAATCTTTAAATATAGCGGCATTGTCTTATTTGTTCCTTATGTTTTTTCCGTTTAAAGTTAAAAAATTTTGTTATAACATCATTCCTAAAAACTAAATAAATTCTTAGAGTTCATATATGACATTTTTTTACTTGACTAGGTTGTCAAATTAATGATGAATGAATTATTCAATTAAACGAAGATTTAATTAAACGAGTATCGGTTAATTTCCATTCCCGAAAGGCAGATGGGATGTCGGAAGGCTCTCAACTGTTTAAGCCTTGACCCCCCAAACACGGGACAGGCAAAAAGAAAGGGATGAGATATTTCCACCTCGTCTTCTTCTAAAACTTCTGCAGATGGCTTCTGGTTAGATTTCCAGCCATACTGCATGCCAATAGGGCAACGGTCGGTTAAAAACCCCATAACTAGGGAGAGATGTTAACCTTTCTGAGGGTAAAGAGATCACTAGATCTCGAAGCATCGACCCGCTATAATTTTTCTGATAGCGGTTCTAGGCCGCCTTTTTCACTAGCTCATCAGCTTTACAATTGCCTGCGATACCGCTGTGGCCAGGCACCCAACCTGACATATCACAAAGAGTCTTGATGCTATTGATAACGAGGTTAGACACTCCTTGAACAACCCTCAATGCATTGTTAATAAGTTCAATTATAGTATCGGCGCTCTACTATCTGAGTGTTGAGCTACTAGTCAAGAAGACTGAAACTGAAGTTGATAGAGTGAACTCCTCCACCATCACTTTCCAATGATGTCTATGTGCACTATGTGCGAAATGACTATAAGTGTCTTATTTGAAGCCAAGTTCTCGTATTTTTTTGTAAGTGTGGTCTTCTCTAGAGCCCTCCACGGCGTAAAGTCTCCATAGAATATAATGCGCTTGTCTATGGTGTCGTAGAACCAGAGAACCACTTTCGGTGAGCAACCACATCTTTTGCCAATAGATCCTTTACAGCAGTTTGCCTTTTTTGCTCTCTCTTCTTTCAGCAGAGTCACTGGGATCTTGTGTCTTCTAGTACAGCCCAAGTCGGTTGTTAACAACTAGAATCCATAGAAGAGAAGAGAGAACTCCTATTATTTAAAACTAGTTTAAACAAAAATATGTTTATGTATGTAAATGCATGCGTCTACCATCAGCACAACTAAGTGGTTGTAGTGCCAAAATTAGAATCATCCATGTCATCGTCTTCTGTTATGTCCTTATTGTCGGAGACTTTAATTTTCCCATCGTCATTCAGCTTTTTATCAGGATAATCAGGGTATAAGTGCTACATCTATGACAATATAACCTCCTTCCTAATTCCTCCTAAGTCAGCCCTCTCGGAGGAAATAAACTGCCACTTGATGTATTCTGTTTATACAATTGGTGTAATCGCTCGTTTCAAATCTTTATCCAAAAATCTAGCTGCCATTTTTTTTATTTATGTATCGAAGTGCCCCCTTTATCCACCTCCTGACAGCTTCTGCAATAGACATTAAATTGGGACACTCTTTCTTAGAACAGGAAGGGTTTCTTTAATATGCAGTGACCTCCGCTTCGAGGACGAGGATCTGGTAGACGAAAGCCAACTTTGGTATCTAATTCTGCGGGAAAGACACTACCTCTCAATCCAATTTCTAGTTTGGACCTATCTGTATAGCCGCGTATCCATGCAACTCTGTGCACCTCGTCCCTTTTCCGAATTTAAGTTCAATTCCAAAGGACTTAAGGTTTATAATTGAGCTAAACTCATGTAGGTTTTTATATCAAAATTTTAAAAAATCGTTTAATTCAAAATTATTAAAAAAATATACCCATGCTTAATAAGTAAACATTCTTATTATATTACTATTTACTTTTTATAAATTAATATTCAGTTTGTAATATGTTAACTTCACTCATAGAAACTAGAATACAAAAAATATATTGGTGGTCGATACCTACATTCTAGTGGTTTCTTCTGGATGGCCTATAGAGCAGCAATGAGCACGCCTTGAGCTTATAAGCGAAGCCTCTTCATAAAAAATAGCAAATATATCAAAACCTGGACACCTTTCATCTGCGATATAAAATGGGTTGCTTTAGTTTTCATTTTTCCAACACTCCTTCGAAACGTAGCATATTCACATTCTTAAATTCATACAAGTAAATAAAATTTTTCCTTCTACAAACCAATCCAAAAAATAAAAAATATTTACTTCACATTAGTTCCATTAAATTAATACATTTTACATGTTTAATTC
>NW_017537195.1:85584-88972 GCF_001853355.1 Bactrocera latifrons | reverse complement strand
ATAATATAATTTATATTATATGGTATTTAATGTCTATGTGTTTGCTTCTTGCATGGCACTTAGAAAGAACTCCTTAGCAACCAACCGTGAGTTACACCATTCGACGTTCCCATACTTATCGCGCATGACAGCAAATACCCACTTGCATTCAATAAACTTCTCGTCTTTTGTTAGATATACCTGAAGCGAAGTCTTCCATTTGTCCCCATGGTGCCAGTCCAATGCCTCATTCCGAATTTTTGGAACTGCAATGCAATCAGTTGTGAGAACGTTTAGTAAATATTACCTTTGCCTAGGACCCTTTATAATTTTCTAGACGAATATCTTGTGGTTGTACTCGGCTGTCGCTAACGGCTTCAAATTCTACTTCTGGAAGTTTTTTAGAGTATTTACATACAACTGCCGAATTGATACATCCGAGTTCAACAATCTGACCCTCAATTTTCTCTAGGGGTTTTATTTAGTATTAGATTCTGTTAGTTCGGTGGTGGAGCACGGTGCTAGCTCGTTCCGTAGTTGTGGCTGGCCGTGGGGAAACGATCGGCGCAAATGAGTCCACAAATGTTAAAATAAAAAACCAAAAAGTTTCATATAATATATATAATTTTAATAAATAAATTGGGCACACACTTACCACGTCTGTATAGCTGAGCTGTCGCAAAAGGAGAGAGCGCGCGCAACTTCTTTTAGTAAGTCTTTAGTTCGAAAAAACTTCGAAAAAGTAGAAAGAGAAGATTGCTCTGTCGATACAGACGTGGCAAAAGAAATTGGGCGGGGGCGGCGTTAACAGATTCTCTTCTATGAACATAACGTCACGGGCCTTGATCACTTTTTGTTTATCGGCTTGTATCGGCGGTATGTCTTCGTCATTTCCGAATATCCTGATAAGCTCTTTGACCTTTGGAGAGAATTTGTGCGTGTTTTATCGAGAACAATGATTTTCTCATCAAATATTCTTAGATGTCCAACTTATCTCTTTCTCTCTGACCACACCTCAAAAGATGTCATTTCAGAAAGTGTTGATGTCTCCGCACGATTCCTCAAATATGAGGCAGTTTTGATTGCCCTTGCTCAAAACCTCACAGGAATACCATTATGCAATAGCATACTACGCACCAGCTCTATCGATGTCCTTCTAGCGCGCTCCGCCACATCATTCTGCTGTGGGGTAACCTTCATAACCGTTGTCGTTTCTTAATGTTTTCAACTCTTTACTGCTTTGATTTTCCTCGAGTAATTTATATTCTTTAAATTAGTCCAGAATTTCATCTCGCGGTTTTAAAAAGTAGAGGAACACGTATTTAGATCGATCATCGACAAATGTCATAAAAAACCATGCTCCATCAATACATTCTCTATTCATTGGACTGCAAATGTCAGTGTGCAATCAGCCAAGAACTTTTGTTGCGCTATTTCAGTGGCCACTGTTAAGTGTCCGAATTTATTATGAAACAAATGCGATGAAGACAAATGAACGTTGCATTTTTAATAGCACAATATAAACAAATTTTGCCTCGAGTGTTCCTGTGCCATCTCTCTTAATTTTTTTAACTTTGGTTTTTGTAACGTTCATGCTACTATGTACAGCACTTCAACCAGTTGGATTACATACTCACGTCATTTCCCACGAAACAGAATACGTTTTACTGCATTCTTGGGATTGTGTTGAGCGGATACTTCCTATACAAAATTGAATCAAAACAAAACATAGAAACAAATTAGCTATTAAGACTTGTGCCGCTTTTATACAGACTAAAGACTTTATTCGATGTTTGTGTTAATGAATCCTTGGAAATGGAATCTTTTTTTTTTTTTTTGTAGAAATTTATTCGAACTTTATTAACTTCGGCACAACTTCCTTTGTGCACACTTTTTGCAGTAAATTCGGCACAAATGAAATTTATTAAATACCACAACTGCCAGCACAATTTCATATGCTATAGTTCATTGTTTCACAGCAGCATTCGATGGATTATCCCAGGCGTCACGGCCCATTCACATAAAACTTTCCCCTCCGTTACTTTAACAACGAAATGAAGGAAGCAAAGGGTATACCAGAATAAGCGCTAAGTTTTCAGCGTTTTTCTGCAATAAAATGGCTACTGTTGCTTGGCAAACCGTAAAATCAAGAAAATTTCTGACGCAAAGCTGTTTATTTTGTAAGGATTTTCTTGCTCCAACCTCCTAAAAAAGAAACTCACCACATGAGGAGAAAAGCACTTTGCTATAAATCAGTTACCCGAAATAAAAACAAACAAAACAAAGTAAAGAGATGGACAACCAAGAAAAGTGAGTAATTTTGCAGATCTATTAAATTTTGTGCATACTCATATATGTAATTGTAATTAATTATTATTATGTAATTTTACTGCAGCGTTATTTAAACACAAATATATTTTTATGTATTAAATACATTCATACATACACACGTATTCAAAAATAAAATATTTTCTGAATTATTTAAACACATCTATGTAAGTATAAAAAGTTTTATTTTGTTTTTAATAAAAAAAATATTTTTGGGAGCTATGCTCCTTTTTTGTTGAATTCTGTCTTAGAACTGAAAATTACATTGTTCTCAGCGATTTAGTTGGTGTCATATTCTAATGCCTTGGATCATATGATTTTAATGCATCATATGATACTTTTTACATGTGTGGAGTGCTAACTAGTCCCCCCTTGAATTGAAACGGCCTTGTTTGAAACTTTGGGTGTATTGAATATTTGATTAAGTGCTTCTATTGCCGGTTGTGATAATTTATTTGGTTCATCTTCCTTGGATTTTTTTAAACGATTTTTCCTGAAGATTAAAGCGATCACTATTAATATGTTAATTAGGATAGATATTTTTCTTCTAAAAAGCTTACTTCTTTTGTGTTGTTGAAGTTTATCTATTCAGCATTTCCAGCGAGAGGAATTCTGTATTGAGTGGTGCGGATGACGGTTGAAGGATGGCTGGTAATGGCAGAGAACGTGTATTTATAGAGAAAGTTCACGATGTCAAATATTTAGGGATATTTCAATTTTGGGATATTTACTGTTTTGGATGAGTGCGTTTCACCACTTAACATCAGGGGCACGACAATAACAGAACTGAGTAGTTGTTAGAGCCAATGGGAAAAAATATGTTAATTTCAATGTTTAGAAATGTACGCTTACAAATTCGTATATTTAAAATCCGCAAACGACTGCATATAATTTATATACATACATATGTATATTTTCTATCTATTTTAAAACAAAGCACACAAGCATGTACGTACAAATTGAACTATTTCGTGATGAATTCCTTAACATCTTTGGAAATATATAATAAAGTCATATATGCATTACCTATGTACGAGGTGTGTTCAAAAAGTATCGCGAATATTGAATTTTCGCGGGTTAC